>NC_079894.1:23257217-23331140 GCF_024868665.1 Triplophysa rosa | reverse complement strand
AGAACGGAGCATAAATTTAAATCATTTGAAGTGCTTGCGTTGAACATAATTGTTCCAATTGACAGTAAAAAACCATTGCTTTCTTGTACGTTGGCTACAGTGTATAGACCCCCTGGTCCCTACACTGATTTTCTGAAAGAGTTTGCGGACTTCCTATCGGACCTATTGGTTAACGTTGATAAAGTACTAATTGTCGGAGATTTTAATATCCACGTAGATAGTGCTAACGATGCATTAGCAGTGGCGTTTACAGAGCTACTACACTCTTTTGGAGTAACACAACACATCAATGGACCCACTCATCGATTTAATCATACACTAGACTTGATTATATCTCACGGAGCCGATCTAACCAATATAGATATTATACCTCAAAGCGACGATGTTCTGATCACTATCTTATAACTATCTTATAACATGTACACTGCGCACTGCAGAAATCAGCCGCTTAAGGGCCTGATCAGACAGAACGCGCCTTTTGCTGTGAGACGCGCCTCTTTTGAATTGTTTTCAGTTGGCAGGGAGCGTTTTGCGCGCTATGCCGGGCGCCTCGCGTTTCTGCCGCCTGCAGCGCGTCGCTCTAAGCGCCCGAAGTTGAAAAAAACTCAACTCTGAGCAGAAAAGCGCTTCACGTCATGTGTGCTTTTTTCCATTGTCCAATCGAATGAGTGGAGAGGCGGGCCTTCCGATACGGTGACGGAACTTTACAGTTGATTGAAACGTCCGGAGACTGCAATGATGAAGGAGAAACTTGTGCTAGCTGACACGGGTTAACCGAGAAAGGTCCGAGCAAACGCCCTCTGCTTGTACCTTTTTAAAGTTTCTGATAATATGACGGTTAACAGCAACTAGAGCGATCGCGCTATAATCCTTGACTGACAGGACAGCTGTTTTGATGGTTACCTAGCAACATAAAAAAATCGCTGCGCGCTTCTCTTTTCAAAGAGTCAATCAAAAGAGCAGCGCCTCGCGTTTTCGAACATGAAAATCGCGTTCTGTGTGATCGTACCCTAACACGTTATCGACAGGGTAGAACAATTACCTCGACTACTAAAGATAGTTTAGCAAAGAGCTTGCCAGATCTGACTCCTTTAATAACCGTACATACAGAATCGCTCGATGACATGACCAGCAACTTGGGCACTATTTTCTCTAATAGGCCTACATTAGAAGCTGTCGCACCTATGAAGTCAAAAAAGATTAATGAGAAAAACGTAGCACCATGGTACAATAGCACCACTCGCTCCCTTAAAAGAGAAACACGTAAACTGGAGCGCAAATGGAAACAAACCCAATTGGAGGTCTTTAAAACGGCGTGGAAAGAGAGTGCAAACTGTTATAAAAAGGCACTAAAAGCAGCAAAGGCTGAGCACCTCCTTAACCTCATAGAAACTAACAAAAACAATCCAAGGTTTTTATTTAGTAGGCTACAGTTGCTAAATTAACAAATAAACAGACATCACCTGACCTGGTTATTCCGCCGCACCTTGCAATGAATTCATGATTTTTTTTACAGAGAAAATCGAAAACATACGAGACAAAATAGTAAAAACTCAACCTCCAACTCTGTCCTATGAATTAGTACCAACCATCGCCTCAAAAGAAAGGCTATAGTTTTTCACCTATAAAACAGGAAGATTTAATTAAACTTATTGCAACATCTAAACCTACAACTTGCTTATTAGACCCCATACAACTAAATTATTAAAAGAGTTATTACCAGTTATAAATGGGCAATTGAGCCCATTTATAACATTATCAACTCGTCAATTAATCTAGGCCATGTCCCAGGACCCTTTAAACTAGCCATCATTAAGCCTCTTATCAAGAAACCAAACTTAGACCCCAATGATCTAGGAAACTTTAGACCGATTTCAAATCTCCCTTACCTGTCTAAAATACTAGAAAAAGTAGTGTCCACTCAGTTGTGCTCTTTCTTACAAAATAATGACATACACGAAAAATTTCAGTCAGACTTTAGATCGCATCATAGTACAGAAACTGCGCTCGTTAAAATTACAAACGACCTGCTTATAGCATCAGATAAAGGTAACATCGCACTCCTAGTCCTTACCTGCATTTCTCTCTACATTCTCCAAGCATCCCTCCACCACCCCGGCTCCTCACCACGAGCCCGTTTTGCGCCCGCAGGTCAATGGGGGGAGCGCTCTGTGTTTGGGCTAATACCGAGCTCGGAGCCCTCTCCCCGGACAGGGCAGAGTACTCCTCGTTGTGTCGTGAATACAAACATTTGAGCCGCGTCGTGAATACAAACATTTGAGCATGTGCACTTTGATCTTAGAGTATTTATCACCCTTGGGCGATGTTATTTCAGATGGTTTTGAAATCCTGAGATCTGCTGCGAATTTTCTTTAACACAGAATAAAAATATAAGGGAGTTCCCCAATAACTTTGATTCTGTTTCAAAGCAATTTTCACCACAGATGTTGTGCTGTGTGTGCCTCTTTCCATCAGCAGATGATTCAGTTCTGAAACCATTTTAAAAGGTTGTTTTTAGTGTAAGCACTGGGTTTAAAAGAAGTATACAACTCAACTCAACTTTATTTATAAAGCGCTTTTACAATTTTCATTGTTACAAAGCAGCTGTACATGAGACATATTGACTATAAGCAAAATAATTAAAGTTGTACCTGCAAAAACAAGAAAAGGTTGACAACACAGAAGACAGACATACCCACATACAAAACACTCCACACACTCAATATGCACACGTACTAACACACATAGACATAGAGACACACACACACACACGGATGCGCACGCACAACAGTTATGATTGGAGGATAAAGAAGAGAGGATGCTTATGGCACGTTTCCAAGTCATCATTTGTCATTTTAAATATTGCAATAAATATCGTACCATGGACTTTATACGGAGGTGTCATTGTACAGTGAGATTTTGATAGTTACATCAATAATTGAATAAATGTATTATTTAATTCCACATTAATTAAATAATGTACCTCAATTGAACAACTTGGTTACAGAAAACGCAATAATACCAGGTATTTTAATACCATGTTTTTTATCAAGGACCATCAATTAAAAAATATTTGCAGATAAGTGCCACCGTACACACCTGAATCCATCTCTAGCATGTGCACATCTGAGAAGCTGACCATAGTGGGACAGGCCAGACTACGAATCTCAGCGTTATGCGGAGTGGACACTTCCTGCAGCTGCCGTCTGAATGACTTTTGTACCAGGCTGTACGAGGGCGGGGGATTGGCTGCGTATAACTGAGGGGGAGGGGCCACAGCAGCAGGAAGTATGCAGGAGAATCTATAATATAACACAAAGCGATAAAATTACATCCAAAATCAGAAATACTACATAATAGTTTTATTAGAAGACTGATTTTTTTTTAAAGCACAGCACATACGTTTTGACCAGGCTGCCTGCTGCTCCCTGCTGCTCCATGTTGGAGAGGATGGCAGAGCGAAGAGGAGCGGCTGTGGACACGCACTTCTGCTGAGCTCTCATGCAGCTGTCTCTGCCCACCCAGGCCCAGCGGGAATGCTGGGGAGCGGGAAAGGCAGGCGGAGGGCGTCCCTCATAAACGGAGCAGGACTCGATCAGGTCGGAACCGTACAGAAAGACGTGTGACTAAAATTGCATTTTTAAGTTAACTAAACTAAATTCTTTCGGTTTCATTATTTTGCTACTTCCTTAGTCTTAATATGCATAAATCAAACACCTTGATTATGATGACCAAAATATGCAGACAGAGACTCGATCTCAGAACTGGCATTAGAACAGTTACTGCTCACTGGTGACTAACACTGTTACAGGTGAAATGTAGCTTCGCAGAGACTAGGCACATGCACCACTCTTCTATAACAATGGTAACCACAACAACTGAAAAATATGTCAAACTCTTCTAAATATCTAAGAGAAGTGAACATTAAACACTAACAAGTCTTTAACTTTACTAAAAACATATAAAATAATCATTTTTTTTAATTTACTCTCCTAATGCAGTCTGACGCAAAGCATGCTGGGAATTGGAAATCCTTCTTGACCAATTGTTGAATTAACATGTTTAAATTAAGTAAGGAGCAAATAATTTTTTGAGTTTTATTCAAGTTAATCAAAAATAATCATTATACTTTACTCAAAAGTAAAAAAGTGTTTCACGAACTTAAAATATTAAGTAGAACTTTTTTATAAAATTAAGTTTACATTACTTAATCTGTTTGATTATTTTGAACATTTGGGTTTACAGTGTATGTTCAGTTCGAACAATGAATCACCGAAACTAGGGCACTTTCAGCAGGTTTCTCAGTCGGTGCGTCACTGAGCGGGGCAAACCTGTTCGAGACTGTAATCGGAACGGTCGAGTGATGTTTTGTCCTGCGACTACGCCGTCTCACAGTCACGAAGTTTCCCAGCTGCGGAGGATTTTCAACCGGAACCGAGCTGTGTGCGCTAATGTTGCTCGCATCCAAAGTGTTTTCTATCGTCGTTAAACTCTTACTATCCTCAGATAAANACGCACACACAACAACACACACCACACACACACACGTACGTACACAGACAAGTACGCACACACACACACACACACACACACACGCTCAGTGAGAGCACACATTTAGGATAAAGGAGAGAGAAGCACAGGTCAAATATAACAGACTATAAATTCCTATATGCAATATTAATTAAGTAAAACTTTAAAATTCTAAAGCAGCCCCCCCGGTCAGGCAGATTGGGATTAGATCATTAATATCTAATAGCATTTGAAATTTTGTGGTGAAGACATGTCAAGAGACCGCGTCCTTCTTTATCCAGCTCTATCATCTCAGCTCTTGTCAGGTCCCCCTTCCCATTCTCCGCTCTACCATCAGGTCAGGCCATGAACTGCATCCTGCTCGCTGTGGTAACCTTGGAACAATGAGACAAGACTGGCTGAGAGTAGAGTACTGTTCTGTACTCTTTGATGCAACAAGTACATCAGTTGTGTTTTTGGTTCCGGTTGATCTAACTAATGCAGCCTAAACCCTCTGAAGATTTATATTATGGAAGAGTAGTGTATGCAAGATTAAAAAGATGCGTCTTTAGTCTAGATTTAAACTGACAGAGTGTGTCTGCCTCCCGGACAGTGCAGGGAAGACTATTCCAAAGTTTAGGCGCTAGATAGGAAAAGGATCTACCACCTGCACTTGATTTTGAAATTCTAGGTATTACCAACTGACAGGACGCCTGAGAGCGTAATGCACGTGAAGGACTGTAATACAAAAGGAGTTCATTCAAGTACTGAGGAGCTAAACCATGTAAGGCTTTATAGGTAATAAGCAAGATTTTAAAGTTAACGCGATGCTTTATAGGTAACCAGTGCAAGGTTGACAGAACCGGGCTAATATGTTCATACTTTTTTGTACGTGTAAGAACTCGAGCTGCCGCGTTTTGGACCAATTGGAGTTTTTGTAATAAGCCTGCAGGGCAACCACCTAACAGTGCATTACAGTAATCTAGTCTTGATGTCATGAATGCATGAATTAACTTCTCTGCATCTGAATTGACAGCATATGACGTAGTTTAGATATATTCTTAAGATGGAAAAACGCAATTTTACAGGTGTTGGCGACGTGGCTCTCAAATGACAGATTACTATCGAATAGAACGCCAGATTCTTTGCTGACGACGAGGGTTTTATGGAACATCCGTCAATAGTTAAACAGTATTCTTGGTTGTTACTTATAGCAGTTTTCGGTCCAATAAGTAACACTTCCGTTTTGTCCGAGTTCAGTAATAAAAAGTTGTTACTCATCCAGTTTTTTATATCGACTATGCATTCCATTATTCGATGGAACTGCTGTGTTTCATGAGGCTTCGAGGAAATATAAAGTTGAGTATCATCAGCATAACAGTGAAAGCTAACTCCGTGTCGCTTTATTATATCTCCTAGAGGTAGCATGTATAATGCGAAGAGCAGAGGCCCTAAGACTGAGCCCTGTGGTACACCGTACTGGACTTGCGATTTGCGTGACACCTCATTGTTTATTGCTACAAATTGAAAACGGTCGGATAAATAAGATTTAAACCATTTCAAAGCTATTCCCTTAATGCCGACATAATTTTCGAGTCTATGTAGGAGTGTGCTGTGGTCAATGGTATCGAATGCAGCACTAAGGTCTAGCAGCACCAATAACGAGATACAACCTCGGTCAGACGCCAATAGCAGATCATTTGTAACTCTGATCAAAGCAGTCTCTGTACTGTGACATGCTCTAAATCCAGACTGGAATTCTTCATTGATGTCATTCCTTTGGAGGAAGGAGCATAATTGAGTTGAAACTACTTTTTCCAGAACTTTAGATATGAAAGGTAGATTCGATATAGGCCTGTAGTTCCTTAGTTCTCTAGGGTCGAGTTGGGGTTTTTTGACAAGGGGCCTTATAACAGCCACCTTATATGCTTTAGGCACATGTCCTAATGTCAGAGATGAGTTAATAATACCAAGAAGAGGATCTATAATTTCTGGGAGCATCTCTTTCAGTAGATTTGTAGGTATAGGGTCTAGTATGCATGTTGTTGATTTAGATGATCTAATAATTTTAGACAGCTCATCTTGATCTACGGTATAAAATAATTGCATTTTCTCCTTAAGGGCGCTGTAGTTAGTTTGTTCAGCGGGTTTCACTTCTGATTGCATTGTTATAATTTTTTCTCTAATATCTTGGATTTTATATGTGAAGTAGTTCATAAATTCATCACTGCTATGCTGATATACAGGATCAGAAGTCACTGACGATTTATTTTTTGTTAATTTAGCCACCGTGTTAAATAAAAACCTAGGGTTGTGCTGGTTTTCTTCTATTAGTGATGAAAAGTAGGCGGATCTAGAAGTTTTTAGGGCTTTCCTGTATTTTCGAATACTATCCTTCCATGCTGTACGAAATACCTCTAATTTAGTTTTCTTAAAGTTGCGCTCCATTTTTCGGGCCGCTTTCTTTAGAGCCTGAGTGTGTTCATTATACCACGGTGTGGGGCTGCCATTTTTAATCTTCTTTAAACGTAGTGGAGCAACTTTGTCTAGCGTTACCGAGAAGGTGGAATTAAAATTTTCAGTGGTAATGTCAAGATCTTCAACGTTATTTCTCATGATTTGAGACAATTCGGGCAGATTATCGAGAAACGCATCTTTGGTAGTTGAAGTTATTGTTCTACCATATTTGTAACAATGAGTTTTATTTGCAGCCGTAGGCCAGTGAAGCAAACATAATACCAGATAATGATCCGAAATGTCTTCACTCTGCTGAAGGATTTTAACGTCGTCCACATTTATACCGTAAGACAGTATTAAATCTAAAGTATGATTACGAAGGTGAGTGGGTCCTGACACATGTTGACTAATGCCCATGGAGTTAAGAGTGTCTTTGAAAGCCATTCCTAAGGCATCTGTAACGTTATCTACGTGGATGTTAAAGTCACCAACGACAAGGAGTCTATCTGCGGCCAGTACTAGTTCTGATAAGAACCCACCAAATTCTTTAAAGAGTACATTCCTCAATATTTTTAAGGGCTTATTTTGGTTTATGGAGTGTCCGACAACAAGTTTATGTACATACATGATGTAAAAATACTATTATTTCGTAATAATAAGCAGTTTTTATTACCTTACTTCTTGACTGACTCTCAAATGATTCGTTCCGCGATTCATCTGGTAATCTCCGCCTTTCCGCCAGCGTAGTCTGATCTGATTGGTCAGATAGTGTAGTCTGCTGTGATTGGTCAGATGGTCTAGTCTGCTGTGATTGGTCAAATGGTCTAGTCTGCTGTGATTGGTCAAACGCGTTCAGCATGTGTCGCAAATGGACCGCCTATCATTACTGCTGTATTACGGTTTGCAGGTGGTTGGATATTAACAGTGTATAGAGAGAGATGGCGTCGATTTTACCTTACCAGTTCGAGCCCGAGTCTGACGAATCATTCTTTAATCCTTATACAGATGCCAGTAAGAAAAAGGACTGTTTTAGACACTTCTCTTGTAACAGTTAGTTATCACGGCATACAGTGTACGGTGTTCGTATCTTCAGATGTTATTATAACTATAGTACACCACGCAGTTCTTGAAATAAAGACTTTGCGAGTTAATATGGTTGAACACTTACATTAGCGCAACGAGTTTATAGCTAACGTTAGGTAAACAAACAGTAACAACCCCAAAAATAACGGTAACGTTAGCTAAACACAGACATGAGATAACGTCACACAAATTTAATTTTAAGTAAAGACAAAAATAAAGAGTCACACTTACAGGTTGTGATTCGGTGGAGCTTACAGGTCCAAATAAAGTTGGTATTGCAACATCTTTTAAGGAAAGACGTTTAATGTATCCTGCAGTAAAGGCGCCAAGATTGGTGAAGCAATCTTCGGTAAAATGACGCGCGCAAAGTAAAACGTTCGGTTTATACTCCTTTGGTGTCGTTTGAAAAATAAATAGTAACCATTTTTCCTCAGAAGTTCTTCCTTTGGTAGTGAAAATAAGACTGACTTAGTTTCACTACATAGAACACAGCTTCTCTTAGACATGATGCACACGTCACGAACGAGCTAGTACAGTGTTTGGGGAGGAGAGAGTTAAGTTTTCGCAGTCAGTAGGCGGGGATTTTTCTAGTGACGTAGGTACATTGTGGTTAAAGATTCGGACAGGTCATGGCTTGTTCGCGTGATTCAGAGTCGATTACCTTTTTTATAAGCTAATAACTTTGTTATTCGTTCACCTTCGGATTTACAACTTGGCAGATTGCTTACATTCAAACACGGCAAAATTAAGATTGGATGCGAGACTCTAATTCTAAGATCTTCTCTGTCAGCCTAACTATTTCCCTGCATTTATCGCATATAAAACCCTCGCAGCTGACAGAGAAGGCTAAGCTAAACATATGACATGAGGTGCAAGTAACAATAATAGGAATAGAAGCCATAACTCACCGGATTTGAAGTGCAATTCCAACTTACCAAGGTTGCTCGATGGATCGTAGTATACTCGCTTAAAAAGAGAAACAGTTAGCACACAAGACAAACCAGAGGCAAGATGATATTCCACAGCGTGAACAGAAAGCAAGCTAACACGCTATTGCTATGCTAACGGCGTTAAGTTAACTATCACTTTTGGTTTAGACTCTTCCAGGTAAATAACAGGAACAGGGTTATTGAGATATCAGGATAAGTTAGCAACGACAATAATAATTAACGATAATAAAATACACTAATATTAGAGCGAAGTGGTAAGCGCACTGATACAAACAAGCCGCCGGCAGCGATGCAGGAAACAGGAAGCAGGCCAATAAAGTATACAATAAAGTGCTTGAATTGTGTCATTGGCAATCGCTATCCTTTTAAACAGAACAGCAAATTGTGTGTTTTGGAAAGTATTGCCTGAATCACAGTTATTCTCAGCATCACGTTTGACCCTTTTTCATCTCTGCCTCTGGTGACACTATGTTTCCAACGGTCTCTAGGCAGTAGCTCTCCCATCACTAGGAGTTAGGGTGGGCTCTAGCCTCAGGGGAATACATGCTTTATTCGACTTGTCGGGTCACAGCGCTATAGAAACATAGTGAGCAAAACCTCCACATCCCCCTCTGCCAACTTTGCATCACTGACCATTTATGTCACATGCAACTTCTGCAGTAAAGCACTTTGTGAGCCTATACAACATTTCTTTTTTAAAAGACTTTCTTTCTGCACTGTTTTCTTCCTGAAGGTATGAATGCTGCCGTGAGGGCAGTTGTCAGAATGGGAATCTACGTAGGAGCCAAAGTTTATTTCATCCATGAGGTGATTTTCTTAGTCTCAGTCTCTCATTTTTTTAAATCCTATGTGAAATCCAAAGTGGACCGTTAAAAGGACAATTCAACCAAAAATATCATCCTTTACTCGCACTCCAGACCTGTGTGACTTTCCTTCCTCTGCAAAATACAAAATAAGAAATTCTGAAGAACGTTGGTAACCAAACAACATCGGTTTCAATTTGCCTCCATTGTATGGACACAAAACCACAGCATTTCTCAAAATATCTTCTTTTGTGTTCCACAGAAGAAAGAGTCATATACAGGTTTTGAATGACATGAGGGTGAATAAATGACAGAACGTTCGTTCTATAAATATACATATGAAAACTTGGACAAGAGAAAAAATGAATTCAGGTTTGTTGATGTTACAATGAGTGGATTGTGTCACAGGGGTACCAGGGCATGGTGGACGGAGGTGAAAACATCAAAGAGGCATCATGGGAAAGTGTTTCCAGTATGTTGCAAGTGGTAAGCAAATTGCCCTATTAAAATACATTTTTAATTATTTTAAACAGCAAATATACAAACAATGCAAGAAACGATTGTCGTACCTGCATTACAAGATCAGTCTTAGTTGTAAGCTAATATTCTATTTTGAACATGACACAACATTTTTCTTAAAGCCTTTGTGTGTGTTTAGGGTGGCACAGTGATTGGCAGTGCCCGTTGCAAGGATTTTCGTACCTGCGAGGGACGTTTGCATGCGGCTTTAAACCTGGTACAGCGGGGCATCACCAACTTGTGTGTGATTGGTGGAGATGGCAGTTTGACCGGTGCTAACCTCTTCAGGGAGGAGTGGAGCGGACTACTGGATGAGCTCGTCCAATCGGGTAACAGAGTAGGAGGAGGAGCTTGGAAATTGGAATAATGTTTGTCTATTGTTTCTATAGTGCTTTTCACAATTTTGAAAGTACAATAAGCTACAGAAACTACATTAGCAAAAAATAGCAATTTAAAGACATTATAGAATAAGCTTTCAAGGGATAGTTCACCCAAAAATGATTTACTCGTCCTCAAGTTGTTCCCAACCTGTATATATGTCTTTGTTCTGTTGAACACAAAGAAAGATAATTGGAAGAATGTTAGCAACTGAGATTTCTAGGGCACTATTGACTACCCTTAAAATGGTTGTCAATGGTGCCCCAGAGCTGCCTGTTTTCCTAAATTCTTCTAAATGTTTAGTTTTTTGTTCAACAGATTGTTCTACATACTATGGTAGTCAGAGGTGCCCCAGAAATGTCAGTTGCTAACATTCTTCCAAATATCTTTCTTTGTGTTTAACCAAACAAATAAATGTACACAGTAGGTTTGGAACAACTAGAGGGTAATTCATGACAGAATTTTCATTTTTTGGGTGAACCGTCCCTTTAAAGAAAAGACATAGCACAGTAGAGGCATAAGAAAAACACAGTGTAAAAATCAGAGATATACTAGTTAAAATCTTTGTCCCAGTCCTTTTTTACTTATCAGTTTTTTACTTTGTCTTTGTCCGCCTGCATTTCTTTGTCTCTCTCACTCAGATCAAATCAGTGAAGAAGCTGCTCAGATTCATTCTGTGTTACATATAGTCGGGATGGTGGGCTCAATAGACAACGACTTCTGCGGGACAGATATGACTATTGGCACTGACTCCGCATTGCACAGGATCATAGAGGTGGTGGATGCGATAATGACCACAGCACAGAGGTATATACAGACACCAGCCATCTATCATCCATTCTTTTCCATCCAACATCTCCTCACCCTCTTCCTCTCGACACCCATCAATAACACAGTGATCTATACAGATCCTAGCTTTTCAAATCAAAACTGAATATCAAATACACAGGACAATAGATTCAATGCCATTAAAGATAATTGAACGTTTTTTTATATTATGTGTTTTAGTCATCAAAGGACCTTTGTGCTGGAGGTCATGGGCAGACACTGTGGGTAAGACCTTATTGTAGTACCACCTCGCAAAAATCATATTTAAATCAGTATAAACAATTTGTTTGTCTGTGTGTGTAGGTATCTAGCATTAGTCAGCGCTCTCGCATGTGGAGCTGACTGGGTCCTCATTCCAGAAATGCCTCCCAAAGATGGCTGGGAGGAACAGATGTGTCAGAAATTATCAGAGGTAACACACACACAAACACACACACACACGCACGCACGCACACACACACACACGCACGCACGCACGCACGCACGCACACACACTTTGGGTGACTATCCCTGTGGGGACAGTCCATAGGCATAATGTTTTTATACTGTACAAACTGTATATTCTATCCCCTATCCCTAAACCTAAAGATCATAGAACACTTTTTGCATTTTTAGATTTGTAAAAAATATTGTTCTGTACAATTTATTAGCTTTTTTGCCCCTGGGGACCTCAATCTTGGTCCCCACGGTGACACGAGTCCCCATGTGTTGGTGTGTATTCAGGTTTAGGTCCCCACCGGGATGCATACAAACATGAACGCACACACACACACGCACATGCACACACGCAGACACACACACACATGGGATGACCATGCATATAAGCACATTGCGAAAGTACACACACTATTGCACACACACACACAGTGTGTTTCAATCCCGCAGCATTTGTGTGGCAGAGTCGTTCACGAGGTTCTCGACTCAATATAATCATTGTGGCTGAGGAAGCCACAGACAGACATGGAAACGCCATCAGCTCTAATGCAGTCAAAGATGTGAGTATTTCCACCCTCTGTTCACACCGGTGTGAATGTCTCTGTGTGTGGCTGCTTCTTTTCCTGTGTAGAATCGTGCTGATAAGAAGCGGCTTAATATCATCATAGTAGCAGAAGGCGCAATAGACCAAAACAACAAGCCCGTAACCACAGACCATATAAAGGATGTGAGTAATGCACACCAGCAAACCACATGATGTCTACCGTCTGCACGTGTATGCTTAATGAGTTACCGTAACTTCATTTCTCTAAATGCATCATTTGACAAATTTCGAACTATTAACGAAAAAAAGCAGAGAGCATGCTGGGAGACATTGTGATGGTGCTTTTTTTACTCTAGCTCAGATGTGTTTTTTATTTTTGTCAGACAGGTTCTCTAGTGTCAATCTGTATGTGTGTTGTTTAAATATAAATAAATGTGAGTTTTGTTATTAGTGTGTCATAAAATAAAATGTAATGTCACACACATTTTCCCTCATAACACACAAGCCTGTGGTTGTGCTTGCTAAGCTTGTCTTTAGAATGATTCCCTGTGTGCTTTATTTATACATTTTTGACTAATTGTGTTTTTGGGTTGTTTCCAAGTTTAGTCTGAGCTGTAATATTAATAGTAAATATATTTGCAAAAATGCAATGTATCAGGATAATGTCTGGGAAACCTCAGTGCAGATTGTGCTTTGACTTGTTTGCATGCAGCTGGTGGTGCGCTGTTTGGGGTTTGACACGCGGGTCACCATCCTGGGTCACGTCCAGAGAGGAGGAACACCCTCTGCCTTCGACAGAATTTTGGTATGTTCCTTACTTAAAGGAACAGTTCACCCAAAGATGAAAATTCTGTCTTCATTTACTCACCCTCAAGTTGTTGCACATCTGTATAAATGTCTTGTTCTGATGAACACAGAGGAAGATATTTGGAAGAATGCTTGTAAGCAAAAGTTCTTTATAAGTTTCTTTGTTCTGTTGAACACATATTTTAAGAATGTAGGAAAGCAAACAGTTCTGGGGCACCTTTGACTACCATTGTCATTTTTGTGGCCAAGAACTGTTTGGTTGCAAGCATTCTTCTAAACATCTCTCTCTGTGTTCATCAGAACAGAGACATTTATACTGATTTGGGACAACTCCAGGGTGAGTAAAAAAAGACAGAATTTTTATTTTTTGCGGTGGATTGTCCCTTTAACAGGGTTAAAAAAAAGTATTTTCCTGGCAAGCACAAAAACTGCTTGTCAAGATTGTGTTACAAAAACAGGAATAAAATAATATTGCTTATACAGCTCAAATTATACAGTAAACAGGCGAGTAGACAGACTTTGAGGTGGGGCTACCTTTACATGTTTAACATAATTTATATCTAACATATCACTCTGGTTATACACAATATAAAACCTTAGAATATAGAATCTTATTGTTTCCAACATTTGAAATGTCTTCCTCTTTAGGCGAGTCGTATGGGTGTGGAAGCTGTGTTGGCCCTGTTAGAAGCTTCCCCTGGTACCCCGGCGTGTGTGGTGTCCCTATGTGGGAACCAGGCCGTCAGGGTTCCTCTGATGGAGTGTGTTCAGATGGTGAGAAATAACCACCTTATTGTAGTTACCACATTTAGTTACTTTTATGTCAAAATAAATTAAAACCTTCTCTAAATTTAAGAGAAAAAAATATGGGTAATTATTTATAAAAGCTTGTTACCTTCTTTATGTTAGACCACACTTAGCAACAGTCCCAAATCTGACTCTAGGTCAGTCAAAATGAAAATATGATTCAGCAAAAAAGCAAATACTCTGTTGTGTAGAATCTATTGGTTGAATGCTCTATTTGGAGATTGGTTTGAGTTTGTTTGTTTGTTGTATTGCAGACTCAGGAGGTGCAGAAGGCCATGGATGAAAAAAGATTTAAAGAGGCTGTAAAGCTACGTGGCAGGCAAGACACACAAATCAAGATTCTATTCTAATCCAGTGCACTTTCAATGTAACATGAAATGTACCAAATGTGCATCTTATATTTTTCTCTGCAACATTTTAGAAGTTTTGAAAACAACCTGAACACCTACAAACTCTTGTCTCACCGCAAAACGGACGATGAGCTGCCACATGTAAGTCACTCAGTATGCTGGATAGATGCTTGTTATTTATCAGACTCAGTTCACATGAAGTAAAGCATGTCTGATCTGTCACACTAATAGCTAAGTGTGTTTCTTTTTTATTGTGGTGATGTTGATGAAATGAAGAATGGCCAGCATCATGTATGTACATGAATAGAATAGAATGTCTTTTGACAATAGTGTAGATGTCTTTTGATGAAGTGACTGAATGATTGTGTGTTTGCGTTGGGAATGTGTTTTTATACTCTCCTCTTCTCTCTAGAGTTCATTTAATATAGCCGTGTTGAATGTTGGTGCTCCGGCAGCAGGGATGAATGCAGCGGTGCGCTCAGCTGTCAGGGTGGGAATTACTGAGGGTCACACTATGTTTGCGGTCAGTGATGGATTCGAGGGCTTCTACAAGGGGCAGGTAACATAACACACCTTCACACTCATTCTACTGCAAGCAACACTAGATTACTGTGATTTTGCATATTTAGTCCTACATACATGTCTATAAGTTCTGTTCAAGTCCAACAGCAGCTTGCACGTAAATGAGTTCTTGGATTGAGCAGCTTTGACTGCAAGAAGCAGAAATACATTTGCTGCACATAAAAAAAAGCTCTGTGTTAGACTGCAAACCTCTTCTGAGTGTATGTGTGTGTGTAGGCAAATCAATCTCTTGCCAAATAAGATAAACTGTAATGCTTACGGTAAGCCCATTATTCCTTCCCACCCCAGTACAGCATTACAGATGCATCACATTCTTCTTTGTAAATGCTCTTTCAAAGCACTTTTGTGGAGTTTTTTGGTCGAATGGTTTCAGACTGACATCATGGGGATCGCTCTGTTTGTTTAGGTTAGAAATGTACATATTTTAAATGTACAATTGATATAATTGTTTATTATAAAGTGTTAAATGTATTATACATTTATTGTGACCCTAACTCTAATCATGAAGAAAAACACCATATTTTAATAGTGTTGAAAGTATAAGACATTTTATTCTATGTAGCATAACAGAGTTTATGAAGAGAAAAAAGTTGCTTTACAAGAAAATTAAAGCTGATAGGCTATATAAAGGTAGTGCTGCTATCGAAAAACACATTATTACAAAATGAGTTGCTTTGACCATTGTATATATACATATTACAAAGAACTTTTAATCTGTTTTTATTTTCTCTGCTAGATAAAAGAAATAAAATGGGGTGATGTCGGGGGCTGGACTGGTCAGGGTGGCTCCCTACTAGGGACAAAAAGGTAGGATAATAAGTCTAAAAGCCTAATTCGTAGTTAAAAATTGATTGGTATTTTCTCAATGTCTTGTCATAGTAACAAAAAATGTGTTTTTCTGAAACATCATTTCTAGAACCCTTCCAGCAAAACATGTTGATAAGATTGCAGAACAGATGAGGATTCACAACATCAATGCTTTACTGGTTATTGGAGGATTTGAGGTATGTAATTGTGTAGGGAGTTACTTTGGAATTATAATTTTCTGTACAGAATTTACTGTAAAATAAGTACAGCTTTATTGCATTGCTGTGTTAAAAATGTACAGTATTCTTATTAATTATGGCTCTTTTAAATAGAAAATGTATTTTTTTTAGAAAATTTTACATTTATGTATATGGTAAATCATGGGAAAAATCCTCCGACATTATATATAATTTTTTCCAACATTATATAAGTGTTTAATAGTATTTATTATATTAAAGATGTATATTTATAGGAAAGAATCAGATCTAAATTTGCTTTTATTCTGCAATTCTAAAAGACTAAACTACTTACATTTATCATGAATATAAAAGCAATTCTTGTTGTTATGATACACAATATCTTATTAAAATCATTAAAAGGAAAGCAAATTGTGTGTTTGACAGCAAAGCACCTTTGTGATACTCTCGGTCTACTAAAATCTGATGTGAGTAGGTCAGCTTCGTATCTCCAGTGTTATGTAAGGGAGAGCCGCCCGTATACTGTGTCACACACTCCAGAAACCTCTCTGTCTGTTTACTAACTCATTTCCTCCTAGAGCGATATCACATTTCTGTCATTTTATATTCTTACCGTAACAAATCAACAGACGAGACTCTGAAAGACTAGAAATATCGATGGTGTTCTCTCATTCTCATGTAATATCATGTAATGTCCATCAGCGTGGGCATGGCTCTCTGCCCCTCTCCTCTTTTTATGACTACCTTTAAATCTGGTCAGTGACCCATAAGCCCTTGCTCTGACCGCAGGCATATATGGGACTTATGGAGCTGCAAGCAGCTCGCTCTAAACACGAAGAGCTTTGCGTTCCCATGGTGATGGTTCCGGCCACTGTGTCCAACAATATTCCCGGCTCTGACCTGAGCATTGGGGCAGACACTGCCCTCAACGCCATCACGGACGTAAGACGTCACACACTTGTGTTGAAGTGTATGTGTTGTGTGTGTGGTGGTGGGCATGTACTGTTGTTTGTCACGAGCACTGTTGTGTTATATAAGACATGCTGAGAAGTCGTGGCTGACGATGGCCAACCTTCCCACACGGATAAACATAGGGATAGCGTCACCTTTTGAGTGTATCCTTCCTCACTTACTATGGACCCTACTGTATAACACGATAGAAGAGTTGGATACGTTTAGCACGAGGAGACAGCACTTGTACTGTATGCATCTATGTACTTGTACTGTATATACTATAGGTACTATAGGGGCCATTCACATTTTGCCTCTTTTGCGCGTGCAAGTTTGTTATTTTAAATGTAGACACGTGGCAGGTGCACGCAAATAGGGAGCAATGCGGTCGCAACGTGCATACGTTGTGGCACGCACATTTTTCTAGGTGTGTCGGCGCCGCATCGAGATGGAAATAATTTAACTTTTCAGAGTGCCACGCGCGCACCGCGCGGGTCATGTGACAAGAGAAAGTGCCGCGGTTTTAGACGCGAAATGTAAATGGCCCCTTAAGCAGATCTGTATTCAGTTAGGTGAGGGACAGCTGTATCTGTGTTTGATCTAGTTTTGTTAGTTTACATGAGGTGAAGCTGGATTTAGTATTGCTTTATTTCTTGAGAACAATTTACCTCATAAAAATAAGTATACTTCAATTTATTATGAATACTTAAGTAAAGTGCAAGTATATTTTAAGTGTACTTTATTTAGTCAGTATTGTCACATCAATGCACTAGTAGTATACTTATTAATAAGTATTTTCTGGTAGTAGTATACTTTTAAAGGGGTCATATTGCGCGAATACGTGTTGTTCTGTGTCTTTGGTGTGTGATAAGTTGCCCATGCATGTATTAGACACGTAAAATTGCAAAAATTAAAGTGTCGGAACAAAAGATGCATTCTATCTAAAAGCGAATGCTCACCCAGACCTGCCTGAAACGCCTCGTGTAACCACCCCCCCACAAATCTACGTCAGTTCGTGGTATGATTTGACAAAGACCGCCCAAATGTATACGCAAGTAAGGTAACACTTGCAGTATTCGACCAATCACTACGCACTGGTTAACTGGCCAATCATAGCGCTACCTCGCTTTTCATAGCGATGAGCTTTGTTAAAAATCTGCGCATTTCAGAGAGGCGGGGCAAAGAGGAGATACAAACATGCACGGTATGTGGAAAATACAGAACCTTAAATCGTGTATACACATTGAGTTACATCTAAAACAAACGATAATATTCGTTTTAGCCCTGTCATATGACCCCTTAAGTATCTACTATTTAAGGACTACTTGGGACTAAATTGGCCCACTTTTTAGATTATAAAAGTATAAGTGTACTTTAAGGGTAACAGTAGCAAACGGGGTACACAACTAGTTTACAACTAGTCTGTTTACGGCAACTTCTACAAGTGAAATAGGTACACTAACAGTTTACTTAGTTCGATACATGTAGCACGTTTTTTGGTTTATGAAAGTATTCTTTTAGTAAACTTATATGTAAGTGTAATTTTACTAATAGTACACATAAATAAGGGTGTGTTTGGTGTAGGTAAATCTGTATTTGTTGAGAAGAGGTATAGCTGGATTTGATGGTGCGAGGATGGTGGTCACTTCAGCCTGATTGAATCGGTGTGTTTGGGGAGAAAAGCATGTGGTCACACAGCACAACCCGGTCCCAGTCTTGCACCTGTCTGTTTGCTTGTGTGTGTACTTGTTTGTTCATATCAAAGGTCTGGTCCAAAACAAATTGTTCATTATCATCAGAATCACATAACAGTGTATCATCAGGTTTAGTATTCCAAATTGCAAATTGTAGTTTGTGTTGTGATTATAATGCTTGCACTGATAAGCACATTTTCTTTGTTGATCTTTTAAGGTTTTATATTTTAATATGGACACCACTTTCTATAGACATCAACTTATACTATAGACATTAAGTTATATTCCTTCAATCTTTCATCATGTTTAATTTAAACACAACAAACTGCATGTTGTTTTGGGCCTGGCCTGATATATTGCTGTTTTCTACATGGAAATATTGCGGTGTGCTGGTCTGCTTGTGCTGCTGGTGCATTCAGATGGTCGCACTTCGTTTCGGTACTTTGTGAAGTCTCAATCTCTCAATCGCCATTTATCCAGTGGAACGCCATGCCCACGTCACAAGTTGAAGCTCCCTATGAATAAAGACATTTTTTCTGCCACGATTCACAAAGAAATGATACCCAGGTGTCATGTGGCTACATTTACCCAACTCACCTCACACTCAAACAGTATCTGTAGTTGGGCCTCCATCCTAATGCATGTCCACTGCTGCAGGCCTTTGAGAGTTTACTGCAGCTGGTGGATACCCGCAGCAGCTATGAGGAGTTCTGTGTGCCCATGTGCATGCTGCCCGCCACCATCAGTAATAATGTAGCTGGCACTGATCTCAGCATCGGAGCCGACACCTCACTCAATGCCATAGTGGAGGTAAGACACCTCACCCGACCCATACCCGAACACCCAGATGTTACCATGAAGATTAGAACCGATTTGGAGGCACAGTAAAGTTTCTTTAAGGGTGCACTAAGTACTTTGATAGCTCTTGTTCTTCTTTTTCTACAGACAGTAATATAATCTTTCTAAACATATTTGATACTGTTTTTATTTATTTAGCAGATGCTTTTATTTTAAGTTGCTTACTAATATTTTTTATTTAAAGGAACAGTTCACTTTCAAAATAAAAATGCTGTCATCATTCACTCACCCTCTTGTCATTTCAAACCTGTATGACTTTTTTCTTCTGCAGAACACAAAAGAAAATATTTTGAAAAATGTCGGTTATCAGAAAACCGTTGGTCCCCATTCACTTGCATTGGTTTTGTGTCCCTACAATAGAAGTCAATGGGGACCAATGGTTTTTGGTAGCAACATTGTTAAAAATATCTTCTTTTGTGTTTTTAAATAGAAATAAAATCACACCGGATTAAAATGACAACAGGTTGAGTAAACGATGACAGAATTTTCATTTTGGAGGTGAACTATTAAGTGCAAACGCTTCTTTAAACTATGAATCCATTGCTGAAGATAAAACAAAAATCACTTACAGAACAAGTACATAAAGAATATACTTAAAAAAGTTTCAGTACAGTATTTTTATCCATAATTAAAACAAACAAAAATCAGTTATTGAGCAAATTGTGAAAAAAATGTGTTTGAAATTGTCGCCTTACCTTAATCCACTTTGCATTGGTGATCTTGTAAAAATGAATACATTTTTTATTTTTTATTATAAAAATGTATATTTTGAGCGATTTTGATTTTGCATGAAATGTCAGTTTGACTTTAATTCAGACAGAATAGAGAAGTATGTAAAAACAGCAATAAAGTGAAAAAGTACTTAGTGCACCTGTAGGATGAATCTAATGGTCAATAACACAAAATTTGTATATTGCTTTATACAGGATTATTGCAGTCTTCATAAAAAATCTGAAATATCGTTCCTGATTTATTCTACAACTTTAATGTATTTGGTTATTGTATTTTTAATACCAACACATTTTATTCCAAAGGAATCACATCTGGGAGGTCATTTTAGACATTTGGACAGAATATTATTCACAAGTAATGTTGTTTTTCAGTGAAGTCCCATTTGAATATCTTCTTAAGAGCTAATAATCTTCAGATTTGATTATCAAACATTATCTGTGCTTATATCATACAGTGTTTGTCCACTACAGGAACAGATGTAGATGTAGACCTGAAATCATTGTTTCAAGTTTACTATTTTCCCAAGATGCATGGCGAACATGGCTGATCACAAATAAAAAATAACTAAAAACAGCTGAACCACATGCTTTGTGGCACATACTTTGTTGTAGTGAACTTCCCTTTCGGAAAATTGGACATAAGTTGATAGCTGGGCTTTGAAACAGTATCTGGTTTAACCTGCTAGACCATCAAAGACCATCTTAGACCAGCCATTATTTTAAAACACAGCTACAACCTCAACCTGGGTTTTCCAGTAGCTATGTGTGTGTGTGTCTTGTTTTCTTTGTGTAACGTGCTGTATGATTGAGTGTTTATGACTGTGTAGTGTGTTTGCATGAGTGTGAAGGAGAAAGATAGAAGATGTTTTTTTTCCTTAAAGCATTACAATGTGTGTGCGTGTTAGACGTGTGACCGCATAAAGCAGTCGGCTAGCGGCACCAAGCGGCGCGTGTTCATCATTGAGACTATGGGCGGTTACTGTGGTTACCTAGCGACCGTGGGGGCACTGGCGGCAGGAGCCGATGCAGCCTACATCTATGAAGAACCATTTGACATCCGTGACCTTCAGGTGAGGGTTTGAAAAGTTTATTGTCCCATAATGCTTTGCAATGTTTCTTGTAACAGTTTGTATTGGACTTGGACTTTATGTTGATCATGAGGTCAAAGATCATATCTGACCCCTTCTGTGAGACACTTGCATTGCAGTCTACTGTCCTTCCCCGTCCTCTGTCTACGCTGCCCTTAACGCATAGAGGAATATTTAGCAGTGTGTGCTATTTAAGGAAGGAGAGAGAGAGAGCGTCTATACGTCACGCTGAGTTTTTATAAGTGCTCTATTTTTCAGTCTAACGTGGAGCATTTAACTGAGAAGATGAAGACCAGCATCCAGAGGGGTTTAGTGATCAGGTATGAGCTATAAGTCTTACTCATGTGATGTATCGTGTAGATCTGGTGTATGAGTTGAAGATTGAGTGTATGAGTGTTTGTATTAGTGTTTTATTGTGTGTTTATGTATGTATGTTACGCAGGAATGAGAACTGCAGTGAGAACTACACCACTGACTTCATCTATCAGCTGTACAGCGAAGAGGGCAAAGGAGTGTTCGACTGCAGGAAGAATGTACTGGGACACATGCAGCAGGTACAACACACAAACCATCTTTTACAAGCATAGTATTTTCTGCTCTCTAACAAGAACCCTACACTTAAAGGGACATTTCACCCCAAAATAAAAATTCTGCCATCATTTACTCAGATTCCAAATCTGTATAAATTTCTTTGTTCTGATGAACACAGAGAAAGAAATTTGGACAAATGGTTGTAACCAAACAGTTCTTGGCTGCCACTGACTACCATAGTAGGAAAAATCACAATGGCAGTCAAAAGTGCACCAGAACTGTTTGCTGTCCTACTTTCTTCAAAATATCTTCTTTTGTGTTCAACAGAACAAAGACATTTATAAAAATTTTCCTACTATGGGAGTCTGTTTGGTGGCTGTTTGGAACTGTTTGGTTACAAGCATTCTTCCAAATATATTTCTCTGTGTTTATCAGAACTAAGACATTTATGCAGATTTGGAATCAGAGTTAATGATGACAGAATGTTTCTTTTTGGGTGAACAAGACTATGGTGGCCTACTAGTGCACATGACAACGAAATTTAAAAAGCAAATATAAGTTCACAACACAACGCAATCAAGCTACAACACAATGGAATAAAGCCACAACACAACGGAATCGAGTCACAACACAACGGAATAAAGCCACAACACAAAGGAATAAAGCCACAACACAACGGAAATGCTCCCGACCACTAGGGGGCACCAAAGTTCTTATTATTGTTCTATATTTTTATGGGCACATTCGGCACTTCCGTGCTTGGTTCAGTGCAGCAGACAGCAGCGGGAGAGAGATCCGGGAGAGCATTAAGGATTTTCACGCTGAATATTAAAGCCGAGGACAAACATTCTAAGACTTTTTCTTTCAACTGGAGCGGATTCTAGTCAGAAAACAGCACACGACTACTTAAGACCACTATACACATTAACACATTAAATTACTGATGACAACTGGACTTTCTGCTAAACCAACAAATTGCAAGCTTGCATTATATTCCCGTTTCGTTAGTCATAAAACCGCAATGCTCACGTTTATTTACACTTGGTTATGCGTTAATTGTTTTAGAGGTTATGCATGCATAATAAAGGTTAAATAAATTGGTAATGAAAACAATATTTAATAGAGTAATCAATTATTCGTAACAGTAAAAAAAACGAATGCAGACTTAAGTCCAGAGCATGCTTACTGAAACTGAGATAGGAGACTGTGGCATTGTCTGGATCTAAATGCAGACTTAAGCCCATTGCACATTGAGTCTGAAATTTGCGTCCGAAATTTCCGCGCGTTAAAAAATAAATACGACCTCACGTTGTGTCAATCACATTTACACACTGCCTCCGATATTTTCGTCCGTCATAAAAAAATTCGGACCGGGTTCGATTTTCTGTGTTTTTCGCATCCGTCAAGCATTTTGAGTGGCCTTTTTCAACCATTCAGAGACAGTACAAACGAGAGCCAAATACTAAAAAACGTATACGACAATTTCGGACTGTATGTGCAAAGACCTTTAAAGTTGAAAAGTACGTTAATCAAAATAATAATAAAAAATACAACGTGTTTTGATCGCTGGATCGAAATTTGATTGCTTAGCCAGGTTTAAAACAAGACTGTATGTTCTTCTGTACCCTTACACACACACACACACACACACTCAGCGTAAACTATAGCTTTTATTTTCGATTAACAATATTTAGCTTAAGATGGCTATCCTTTTTCATGAAGGAAAACGTTTCGTTGTAATTGCACCTGCTGCTGTGTGTTTTTTGTAAATAATTTGCATTTGTAAATAATAAAACGTGTATTTTCCTTGAAAACAGCCGTGTTTGTCATTTAAAAACATCTATATAATAATAACCCAATAATAACTTATTCGGTTGTATTTTGTCAGATTTTCTCAAATTTTTCCTGTCTTGTTCCTCATCGTTTCAAGTGCATTCATAATGTCAGTGGCAGGTGGCCATGGTAAATATAAATTAAGGCAAATATAAATGGCATGGTAAATATAAATTATTTAACCAAAGGTTAAATAATGCATACAATATAAATAAATGTGGACACAGCCATTTATTTCCGTATTCCGTTTGACAATATTTAGCTAAAGATGGTGTAATCAAGGAAAAACGTTGTTTTTAATGCACATCATTCTGTTTGTTGTTCTGCATTTACCAAAGAAAATAAGTAATAAAATAAAATAACTAAATATTTTCCTTTCAATGCTCATCGTTTAATTTTGATTAAATCGTTTTTGGCCGTAGTCATTTAAAGTCTTGATTATTTCAATTCATATACACACAATAGAAGCAAAGGATGAAAAACATATTTTCATTTAATTCTTTAATTTCAACGTTAAAGAAATCATTTCATTTAAACGCTTAGCCTATTGTAAATAAAGACCAATGTATAGCTCACAATACAGTTTCTAGCATTTAAAATCATTTAAACACATATGCACAGTTAAAAAAAACTCTAGAGTCTACGATACCCGGGTATGTCAGTGGAGGTTTTGGAATTCATTCTTTCAATCCAAATTATGTAGGCTAGCTATATGAAGCAGCGGAGGTTAACTCATATGCTGGTTGTTAAGGCAGAATGTCAATGCAAATAGGCGACAATGCAATGCAAATATAATCTTATGGTGTATTTACAGTATATATATGATGTTTGTGTGAACCCTGAAGGTGATTCGAAGCACCGGGATTATCCTCTGTTATTAGTTTTGAGCGGCAGTCGTGAATGTCTATAGCTCATTTCAGTGGGAGACATGCGGTAAGCTGCAAACGCGAGGGTTTCGTTGGCGGCAGGAGGTGGTGCGCAACCGGTGCCCAAAATCCTTCCACTGGCACGACTCTTCGCAAGCGCTCTTTTTGTGAACGGCATCCACGCTGGCTTTAACCTATCAACATTTTAGTGAGCTCAAAACAAGGAGAACATAGTATTTTAATAATGGAATTCCCGAAGTTATATGACCTAACAAAAAGAAGACAAATACAGAGATTTAAATAAAGAATACAGAGTGGGTTGATTTGCAAGTAAAATACACGATACGTGCAAAATGTCATAGTAAACTGTGCCTAAAATGAGCGTCATTAGTATTAGTCATTATACCAGAGTAACCAATAATGATGGCTACAATTGTGCCTGAGTACTGTACTTAAGTACACTTTTTGAGTATCTGTACTTTACTTGAGTATTATTTTTTCTGAGTACTTGTACTTTAACTTGACTACATTTGAAAGACAAATATCATACTTTTTACTCTCACTACATTTATAAAAAGGTCCAAAAGTAGAAAATGGTTTCTATGCAGCGGGGTTTCCTGTGTGCACAATTTATCTGGCTTGCGATCTGCCAGGACCTTTTACTGTTGCCAAGTATTTCAGTTTTTCTAAGCTCGATCGTTTTCCGGCAGCTTTGAATGGCCATTTGGCAGATTTTTTTAACGCAAATCTGGCAACTCTGGGATCTTCTCCCGCTAAACTAATGTAAACGTAGGCGCTGCTACATCGTTGATAGCGCTCTGAAAAGGCAAATAGAACATTAAAAGAGGAAAAAGGCACATGTTAAAGTGTGGTGTAATCATCTGTGGGTTACGATCAGTCAAAGATCGTTGAAACATTGTCATGAAAATGATCGGCATAACGGCTAAACGGTAAATAAGCATCACATACACCTTGAGCTACACGTGCGTGTTAACTTCTGATCTGCTGCTATATCATTTAAAGCGATTTGGAAAATGAATGATGTTTTTACTGAAGTAACTATAGTTGAAGTATTCCTGTTGAAATAAAAACAATAGAACCCTGCCCAAAATACAACATAAAATGTAATGGATTTAATGGTTATAATGGGAATTGTACTATGGATACTTGTTGTCTACTTGTATGTGATGGATTCTATTGCTGGGATGGTAAATCCTATTGGAATAAAACCCAAAACACACTACAAAGAGGAATTTAATTTAAAAATCTCATTCTAATTAAAAAATTCATTGTTTTTTTTCAGCAGGGATGGTATTTGCATTAAAACCACAGTATCCACAAATTTACCATTTTCTAAATATAGGAACCATACTCCAATTAATAATCTTTAGTAAAACCACAGCAACTAAACATACCATAGTTTCATTATATTCATTATTATACTAGCTATAGTTTATGTTTGTAGTTAAATTATGGTAATAAGTCCAACAAACACATGGCTTCTACACTTTACTATTTACAAGAACCTTACTACTTACTGGTAAATTGCTGCTAAAACTGGTAAAGGGAATATACAAAATAAAAGAACACTGCTCATAAATACATATAGGCCTAGGGGGCTAATGAGGATAATTAGGCTAAATGATCATACAGGATTATATCTAAACTAAACATATGTGTGCTAAACATATAAAGCTCTTAAAGGAGTTGCTCACTGCAAAATTTGCCCCCATTGACTTTCCATAGTAGGAATAAAAACTACTATGGAAAGTCAATGGGGGCAAATTTTGAAGTGAACTACTCCTTTAATACCACTGATTCTGTGAGCTACTCGGTGTATTCAGTAGGGTGCTTCAGAGGCACAAGGTATACGACAATAAAACAATGCACAACTGACATAAAGGAAATTTACTTTTAATACTTGAGTACTTTTAAAAGCACGTACTTCTGTACTTTTACTCAAGTAAGAATCTGTCTTTACAACTTTTACTTGTAGTGGAGTAATATTTGACCAGTAGTATCTGTACTTTCACTCAAGTAAGGAAGTTGTGTACTTCGTCCACCTCTGCTTTTACGACGAAAAATTAATATACATCAACTTCAGGCTGGTTAGTGACCTTGAACGTCCGCCCAGAGACATTTTCACTATGAGAGACGCAGCAACTCTGTCCAACTGCCAAGTCTGGTGAAAGGGCCATAACACATTAGAATGTCATGACTGGCCAATCAAAATCAAGCATTCAAAAGCGCTGTGCAAATTTGTTCATATGAGATTGTTTGCCATTGACATTCAGTTTTTCCACAGTAGAGCACACTTTCCTTTTAAATGCTTTACACAAGCAAAACAGGCTACCAAACCACTAAAACAACCCCGCAAAACGCGCACCTCCTACCCGGCATGACCTAATTTATCATGCCAGAGTGCCCCCTAGTGGTCGGGAGCATTTCCGTTGGTTGTGACTCGATTCCGTTGTGTTGTGGCTCTATTCCGTTGTGTTGTGGCTCTATTCCGTTGTGTTGTGACTCGATTCCGTTGTGTTGTGGCTGATTGCGTTGTGTTGTGAACTTATATTTGCTTTTTAAATTTCGTTGTCATGTGCACTAGTGGGTACTTAACCTACAGAGGATTTATGTAAAATCACACGAGATGTTTTACTTGACCACTTCAGCTGTATCATCGCTGTATTTGTGACTGCCATGAATGGCGTTGACTCGCACACACAGCGCCAGCTTAAAACGCATCATTTGTTTATTTTCATGTCACAGACACGAATGGCAACACTATACCAGCTTGTTTCTAACATACGTGTGTGTGTTTACTGTAGCCTATACGCGTAATCAACTCTCGGTTCCCCGAGGCTGCTGCCGCTTGTGTCTCGTACGGCTCTCATAAATCCTTGGTGTTTCGAGTCTGACGTCATCACCCAAACGTGTTTTTTCATCAATTTTAACAATCATAGGTAGTTTAGATGGTTAGAGTAAGGTTAGGGTAGGGTGTGGGTTAGGGTAAAGGTTTCGTAAGACTTGAAACACCAAAGATTTATCAAAACCAACAAGCCACGCCCACGGATCTGACTCGAAAGTACGTCCCCGGAAGACAGATTAAGCGGCAGACGGGCAGCTTGAAACGGAGCTCTGAATACACCGTATATCATTTACACACAGAAACAAGATTGTATAGTGTTGCTAATAGCTGATGTCAGTAACACGTATTTAGGGCGCAGACTATGGTGGTTTTTCTAGACATATTATTGACTTTTCTTATATTCTAAATATATTACTGAGTTTTCTTATATAAAATAGTTTCTTATTTAAAGAATACATTTAAAGGAAGTTATAGAGTTCATATACTTCTCTGATCTTAACAAGGGCTATGGGCCTCATGTATGAGTTTGAAACTTGAACACCTGCGTACACACCAAATATCTTATCAAACTAGACAGGAACTGCACGTACACCACACACACTTTTGTAGAGAAGTTTAATTAAGAACGCTGGGTTGTTTATCATTATCACCTAAACCATGAGTTCATTTTTAATAAAACCAAGGTTAAATCATGTATCGTCCGAAAGCCCCGGAAAGGTGTCAAGATAAAGAGCACATGATATACGTATGTGTTATTGCACATGATATACGTATGTGTATTGAGAGCGCTCCCTACAATTAAATCCTAATATGGTAGGCCGGAGATCTTAATATGGTAGGCCGGAAATATAACTGTAGCAAGTGCAGGATGAAATATAACTGTAACGAGGCATAAGGGGATGGACTAATAAAAATAAGTGATGTCATGTAAAAACTGGTTGGTAGAAGATGAGGTCAGGTAAAACATGATTGGTTTGAACTGTGATAACGACTTGAGAACAATGTATAAAAGATGGAGTCAGACATGTATTCGTTGGGCATCTACAGATGAACTCTGTGTGTCTCACTTTGCTTGCTCGAGCAAATAAAGATTGAAACCTCTTGAAACCTGGCTCTCTGGTCTTCGTGAATTCTTTGTACATTGGCTGATCGACTTTTCGCCACGACAAGACCAAAGAAACGACGCGCTGTCACTTTCAGCCGAATCAACCCAAATACATGAGAACGATGAAAGTGGTCGCTTTTGATCATAGGAACTTCGACCTACTTATGTGATTATTTTATGTGTCCGTGACATGAATAAACAAATGATCTGTTAAAAAACACCGTTAGAGTCTGTGTGTGTGTGTGTGTGTGTGTGTGTGTGTGTGTGTCTGTGTGTGTGTGCGCGCGAGTGAAACCCGCCACAGCTCAAGTACAAAAGCTGTTGTTTGTCATTTTACAAACGTCCTCTGCTTATACTTTCACATATAAGATCATTAATCGTTTTAACCGCGGCTTGCTTCCCACCGCTGACTCGAGTTCAACATGGCTGCGTATCAAATCTGTAACATGCTCATCCTCCCCGTTATACGTGTTGTGTGAAATCTCCCCGCACCGGGGCTATTTTTAAATGGCAGGCTTATTAAAATAATGGGCGGTAAACTATAGAGATCCGATCACATTATCCAGATGTGGAAGCCACTTGTTGACAAGTGTAAACGCGCTGTGTCCTGATTGTCTGAAGATCCGATCTGCTTGTTCAGATCACCGAGATCGCATGTTAATGCCAAGTGTAAACGCACCCTCTGTCATATGTCATCATATACCAGTGACATACTGAGTACATTATATTCAATCATGTCAATATTCATATTTCTCTTATAGTTTTAGCTGCAGAGGTTGTAAACAGAAGTGGAACAATAATTAAAATATTTGACATTGTTGCTGATCTGACCTTTGAAATTCTGCCGACATTACAATTCATCCTTCTGTTCTACACATTTGCATCAGGCAGAGGAGGTGAGTTCACATTTATCACTGATCTGGATTCATTTAATGCTTTATTTTAATTGAGAATCAAGTGTGTGTGGGATCAAAATGATCATAAAATTCATTAAATGCATTTGTGCTGCTTTTTAATGTAACAAATCATTATAGCTGTCAAGTTAATTGAAACAGAAGCGCTGCAGAGGTCTCTGTATCTCCAGGGCCGTAACTAATGAAGTGATATAAAGTTCAGATCAATTCATGTGACCCACACGTCCAGATAAACCACAACTAGTCCTGTAGAATTCATGTGGAATTCAGTTTAATTCATTCGATGATCTTTGTCTCAGTAAAAAAGTAACCACAGAATCTCCGCTTATTTCAGTATTTTAATAACCTACAATAACTATTGTGCCAGTTAATAACCTTTGATCATATAAACAGAAAAGTTAAATGTGTATTTATTCTGTTCTCTTGAGGGTGGATCATCTCACTCTTTTCTATTGTCACACACTCACTTTATTATTGACAGTGATCGACAGGACAGAGTATATGAATAGATTTATAACTTTAAACAAAAGAAAAGTTGAGACGTCTCAACTTCGAAGAGAAGAGAAGCTCACGGCCACTACAGTACATCCTTCATAATCGTCAACATTCTGTTTTGCTTTAATAAACCAACAAACTCTTTTAAACAGATCAATTCATTTGTAGCAGCTTGTTAACAGATTCAAGATTTAAAAGCAACATGAAGAATAACGTTGATGAGAAGTTTATCTGGTTTATGTGGAGTTTGACTCATCTGCACATAAAGTGATGAAGTGATGAATTAAACTGGAACTGTGTTCATGTCTAAACTTTATTATAATAACAGTTAAGGAGTAAAATACAGTTAAGAGCCGTGATTCTCTTTCACCCTGAAACTATCAAATATAACAGAAGAAACACACGACTGTAAATCAGAGGACATGTAAATAAATGTTTCATCTGTCCTGTAATGAACCATCAGTGTCTCATCCACAAGAAAACATCAATGATATAAACAACATTTCATTTACATCAAGAGAGTTATCAAGTGTCTATAGCTACTGTACTTACTGTACTTGTGTTATATGAACCTGACAACTATTTAAATATCAAAACTATATGATATATGCATATTATGTCATTTTATTTAACCTGTTTTATGTCATCTTATCCTTGATGTTTAAGGCATTTTATCTCAGCAAATATAACAATATTATAATTTTTACTTTTTACTTTAGTGAATGAAACTCAAATATTGTTCCTGGGTCAAAATACAATGAATTAAATACATTTAATTAAATTAGTCACAAAACAAGCTTCATTTGTGTAGTGCTTGTGTAAGAATCAGCTTGGAGAAAAGTTAAAACAATAAATGAATAAAAAGCATACAAGTATAAATGTAAATATACATACAGAAACGTTAAGCTGAAGAGGATTGTAATATTCTCTTAGTATATAAATGGAATATATTATTTTATTCTGATAGTAGATGTATGTATGTAGTAGAGATGCAGGTGGATCAGTTATGATGTCAGATGATGATGAATGATCTTTAAAACACTCATCATACACAGACTGAATCTGTTCATTAATATTCAACATCTATATTAATATCTTATATTTCTCTTCTGTTTTTAGGAATCATCATTGTTGCCATTTTACCAGTTTTACTAACAATGACAAATGAAAGAATGTTTTGGAAATGTTATCTGCACTTCAAGTGTAAGTATCTGCTGAGTTATGATGTGATTGTTATAAGTGCATTCATATGTTCTGTGTGATCATCAGTGTTGGCAGTAAAACAGTTCAGTCATCTGATTATTTCTTCTCAGTAACACAGAAATCAAATGTAATGTTGTGTTTCATCTGAGATTCCTGTAATCAGATTCTGTGATTTACTGTATTTACTGCACACTCATGTTTTTTACGTGGTTAACACGCCTCTAAGAGAATAATAATTAATAATATTATCAATAATATTATCATTGAATAATATTAAGAACAGTATTTAATCTGTCTGTGAAGGTGTGATTTAGTGATTGTAAAACAGATTTATTGATTATTGATACACACACTTCTGAGCTGTCATCCCGTTTAAAAGGCTTTAAGTGTGATGACTATTTTACAGTAATGTTTGATAAATGTATTATTACAACATTGACTACTGTAATAATGTTCGAGGAAAGGAAGGAAAGAGACCAGAGTCGGCGTGGCTGCGAATCGAAGAGTCTTTAATGAAATAATAAAAATGCAAAGGCGCCACTGCGCAATCACTCTCGAGTAACTCAGAATCAAACTTTCAATATCAGCGTTCGGTCTCGCTGGAGATCCCACGTCCTGTCAACTTCCCAGCCTTTCTCTCTCTTCCCGTCGTCCGCTCGAGCTGGCTTTTTAACACTCTCCTCACCAATCACTGGAACGAGACACAGGTGTTCACAATGTGCACTTGACCTACTTACACACCGTTGTTCTCCTGCCCCGCCCCTTCAGTGCAGACCCAGCTGAACCACGCCCCCTTGCCACATACCCCCACCGCCCGACTCCGTCCTGTGGACCACCTGAAATTTGAAGGGTTGTAAAGCCAGATACCAACGGGTGATCCGCGCGTTAGTATCCTTCATGCGGTGGAGCCATTGGAGGAGTGCCTGGTCCGAACAGATCGTGAACTCGTGCCCCAGGAGATAATATCAGAGGGTGAGGACGGCCCAGCTGATTGCTAAACACTCTTTTTCAATGGTGCTGTACATCGTCTCTCTCCTTGAGAGCTTGCGACTGATGTACAGCACTGGCCGCTCCTCACCCTCTATCTCCTGGGACATGACTGCCATCAGGCCCCTGTCCGATGCGTCGGTCTGCAGCAGAAAGTGAAGAGTTAAAGTTAGGAGAGTGCAATAACGGGCCACCACACAGAGCAGCCTTCACATGGGTGAAAGCCTGCTGACACGGCTCCATCCACTGGACAGGACCCGCCAGCCCCAGGAACTGCCTCACCTCCTTTTTGGTCTTGGGTCTCGGAGAGGTCGTAACCGCTGCCGTCTTGTCAATTTGGGGACGCACCTGCCCGTGACTCAAGTGGAAGCCCAGATACCTTACCTCCACACTCCTAATTGCACACTTCTTTGGGTTAGCCGTCAGCCCGGCTCCTCTCAGCGAGCTCAGAACCGCTCTCAGCTGCTGCATATGCCGCTGCCAGTCGTTACTATAGATGATGATATCATCCAAGCAGCAGCAGCGTGTGGCCAAAGTAGGCGATCCATGAGACGCTGAAAGGTGGCCGGAGCTCCGAATAAGCCGAACGGAAGTGTGACAAATTGGTGTAACCCGAACGGCATGGTGAAGGCTATTTTTTCTTTGGACAAGGGAGATAAGGGGATCTGCCAGTATCCTTTAGTCAAATCCAGTGTCAAATAAAAGCGAGCCGCACCTAGCTGATCAAGCAATTCGTCAACCCGCTGCATTGGATATGCGTCGAATTTCGACACAGCATTCACTGTTCGATAATCCACGCAGAATCGTACTGATCCGTCCGTTTTCGGGACCAAAACTATCAGGTTCACCCAATCGCTGCTGGACTCTTCTATTACCCCCATATCTTGCATAGTGTTTAATTCCATCTGAACAACTTTTTTTTAACCTATACGGCCAGCTGCGCACTACCACGCCTGGCGTAGTCTCAATATGGTGCTCAATGAGGTTGGTGTGGCCAGGCAGGGGCGAGAACACATCTGCGAATTCCGCTTGCAACCTGGCAACGTCAGTGATCTGGGAGGGCGAGAGGTGATCTCCACCAGGGGCCAGAGCGAGAGAATCAGTTTTGGTGATCGCTTCTGGCCTGAGATATTCCTCTCTACTCACTGCCATCACCAGCATCACTGCGTCCGCCTCACTCCATTTTTTGAGGAGGTTGAGGTGGTGTATCTGATGTGCCCCGCTCCTGTCCGATCGAACTACCTCATAATTGAGATCCCCAATTCGCCGTGTGACCTCGAAGGGCCCTTGCCACTTGGCGAGTAATTTAGAGCTTGATGTTGGGAGTAATACAAGTACCTTCTCTCCCAGTGCAAATTTGCATAACCGGGCACCCCTGTTATATTGCCGGCTTTGTCGGTCCTGGGCCTGTAACAAATTCTCCATTGAGAGCCGCCCCAGAGTGTGGAGCATTGTTCTCAGGTCCAGGACATACTGAATTAGGTTCTTACTGTCTGAAGGTCCGTCCTCCCAAGCTTCCCTTAGGACGTCCAAAACCCCGCGGGGCTGACGTCCATAGAGCAGCTCGAAGGGTGAAAACCCCATGGAGGCTTGGGGGACCTCGCGCACCACAAATAACAGGGGCTCCAGCCATCGATCCCAATTTTTGGCGTCTTCGTGTACGAACTTTCGGATCATGGTTTTTAACGTGCGGTTAAAATGTTCGACCAGCCCGTCCGTTTGTGGGTGATAGACGCTGGTACGGATCGCTTTAATGCCCAATAATCCGTAAAGTTCGCGGAGAGTCCATGACATGAACTCTGTTCCTTGATCCTTGAGAACCTCTTTCGGAATTCCCACGGGGGAGATTAATCGAAACAGGGCGTCCGCTACGCTTTCGTGGAAATATTGTGGAGCGCCACTGCCTCGGGGTATCGCCTTGCATAGTCCACTATGACTAATGCAAAGTGATGCCCTCATGCAGATCGTTCTAAGGGCCCGATCAGGTCCATACCAATTCTCTCGAAGGGGACCTGCACGAGAGGAAGAGGGTGCAATGGTGCTTTTGGGTTGGCCGGTGGGTTTACCAACTGACATTCAGGACAAGACGCGCACCACCTGCGCACGTTCTCATGAATGCCCGGCCAGAAAAAACGATCTAGATGCCGGAGCACCAGGTCCCTGTGTGTACACAACAGATGTCACGAGTGTGCCAAGATGAGCCAGTCGTCGAGATAGTTCAGTACGCACACACCTCTTTCCCTGAGGGGAAGGAGGGCGGCTTCCACGATCTTCGTAAAGACACGTGGAGACAGGGACAGACCGAAGGGGAGGACCCTGTACTGATATGCCCGTCCCTCGAAAGCGAACCGTAGGAACGGCCGATGCCGAGGGAGGATCGAGACATGAAAGTACGCGTCCTTCAGGTCGATTGCCTTGAACCAATCCTGACATCTGACAGACGTCAGGATGCGCCTCTGCGTGATCATCCTGAACGGCAGCTTGTGTAGGTGCTTGTTCAGGGCATGCAGATCTAGGATGGGGCACAACCCCCCGGCTTTCTTGGGGACAATGAAGTACGGGCTGCAAAACCCGCTGGACTTCTCGGCTGAAGGGACGGGCTCGATCACTCCCTTCGCCAGAAGGGTGGCGACCTCGGCCCGAAGCACGGGCGCATCCCTGCCTCTGACTGAGGTTGAGAGGATGCCCTGAAACTTGGGCGGGCGTCTGGCAAACTCGATCACGTAGCCGAGACGGATCGTCTTCCCTAGCCACCGTGACGGCCTGGGAAGCCGTAGCCAGGCTCCCAGGAACCGAGACAGGGGGACTAGGGGTTCGATCTGCTTCATCGTCCCCCCGGGGGGTGGTTTGATGGCTAGCAGTACGGATCCCTCGCCGTGGGGAAGCCCCCAGGGAGGAGATCGGCTCTGCTGACTTACCTGCCTGGCGATGATGTAGCACAACGCACCGTCGACTGAGAGTGCTGAGGGCTGCTGATTATCCTCGACATTGGGTCTCGCCGTGACGCAACGTCGAGTTGCCGAACACCATCCTGTAGAGGGTGAGGGCGGCTGTGATAAACACCCAGAGAGAGAGGAAACTCTTCTTGAGAAAGTGGGCTGTTGGGATGGGGCAGGAATCGTCCCGGATCGACCACCCAGCGATGGAATGGCTGGGGTCGGGCCCGATGGTATTCTCGATCTCCCTGGGGTCTTCCCATGAGGGCCGCTTCTGCTTTCGCCGCGGCTGCTGACGGGGCGGTGGTCTCCTCTTCGATGTCTTCTTCCGGGAGGCCGCCTGAGAGGGGGACGCTGGAGCCGGAGGGCGTCGAAGAGGACCAGGGCTGCTGGGAAGCAGACGGTGCACGGGACTCGACGGCCGAGGGCGGCCGAGTCGCGGCGGGGGAGGATATGCTTGATAGCCTCTGTCTGCTTCCTTACTGTCGAGAACTGCTGCTCGACAGTATCACCAAACATTCCCCCCCCTTGCGAGATGGGTGCATCGAGAAAGCGGACCTTCTCGGTGTTACTCATCTGTGCAAGGTTCGGCCAGAGGTGTCTCTCCTGGACCACAAGTGTGGACATTGCCCAACCCAGGGCCCGCGTGGTCACCTTGGTCGCCCGTAGAGCGAACTCGAACACTTCTGGCACTGCCAAGACGCCCAGGGGAAGTCGCCGCAGGAAGGGACAGTCCGGTGCACCACGTCGTAAGATTCCAGCAGTAATTCGGCGTAGAGTTGAAGTCTCGAAGTCGATCATGTGTGAAGGCTCCGAAGAAAAAAAGGTGAATGAATGCAGCACACCGTCTCCCTTTTATACCCGGATATCCGGGGGCGGAGTCCGGCATGCAAATTTCATTTGCCAATTTCATTGGCCTTTTCTAAACTAGTCAGAAGTTGATAGGTTCTCAAGAGCGAACCCCATCTGTCAGCTCGACACAACGTCGAGAGACCGACAGAAAGGGAACTTTCCTGAACGCTTCAGATTATAGACACAAAACAATAGACATTACTGCTATATACAGTATACAAAAATATACATATGTACAGAAATTACGATGCGCACGCACACACACACAACACACACACACACACACACACACGTACGTACACAGACAAGTACGCACACACACACACACACACACACACACACACACACACNATATACAAACTAGGGATTCACTATATATACAGTATATATATATATATACTGTATATATACAGTGTTGTGCAAGTTACTTCCAAACTGTAATACATTACAGATTACTTGTTACTGTTATTTAAAAGTAATCCCTTTCCTTACAATATTACTGTCTCAGAATTGTAATACGTTACATGACTCCTGTATTACTTTTGAGCTACTTTCACCAAAATAACTATAGAAGTAGAACATTCTAAAATAAGTCTTTGTATTTTCAAAATACAAAATACTTTTTGCCAATCAACCTCTTTAGACTGCTGATTTCTTGAATTAACTAGGCTATACACTAGCTAGGACTCAACCGACTCAACGTTTTTTTATCGTCTCGGACTTGTCTTGGACTCGTTGGTATTTGAACTCGGACTTGTCTCGGACTTGGTCATTGGTCTCGCAAATGTTCTAGTCGGTCTCGTCCGAGTCCAGCGATATATGTTTTATTTTCTCCTTCAAAACAAAACATTGATAGAGCAATATTCTTGTGATCCGAAAACTAATGATCCGAAAACTGTTGCCGACTCTCGACTCTAGAACGAGAGCTGCGCGTGCTCATAAGTTCTCTTTTCACACAGCAGTTCAGTTCAGTGTGTGCTGTTGTTGTAATTAAATAACTCCGGTATATTGGTTCAAGTCCGCGGGACTGTCATGCACGCCAGAAAGTGAATAACTGAATTAATTTGTGGATGATATTAAGTGTTTACGGGAGACGCTAAACGGGAACGATTCAGCTGAACTGGTTCGACCGGTTCACTAAAAAGAAAGAACCGGTTCGAATGAATGAATCGTCCGCGGCGTAGTGATGGGAATTATGATTCATTTGAGTGATTCGTTCTTTTTCAGTTCGTTCACCAAAATGATTCGTTCAGATTTGTTCACTGATTCGTTCAGTGACCATTTCTATAATACGCCAGCAGGTGGCGAAAAAGAGTTGTGTTATGTCAACGTACGTATTAATGGACGTATAAACTGATTACAGGCTTTATTAAAATGTGTGTCTCTGATCTACTCATTAAATAAATAAAATAAGTCTAAATAAGTGGTTCAGATGACCAACGCACAAGGTTTTTCTGCATAATTAAAAAGTTAATTGTTTGGTCATTTACACATTCATAAATCTGGGATTATGTTAAACGTGAAGTTTATGTATTTTAAATAAACAAGCGTGCAAAGTAGCCTACCTGTAACTGCGCTTTGCATCCGCTTTCTGCTGTTTGCTGAACGAGACTCGCATGCTAAATGACCAACCTACAGTGTACACTCTCGTTCAATTCGTTCACGAACGAGATCTCTCTCTCTCAGACCAAAAACGCTGATGGCAAGCCGAATTAGCTTTTAATCGATCTCAGGATATGAATTTTTGATATCAACAATTCAATTTTCACTAGTAAAAATTATAATTCTTGATATCAAAAATGGAATTTCTACTAGTAACAATTGCTGTTTTTGATATCAGTAATGAAAATTTCACTAGTAAAAATGTGAATTCTTGATATCAACAATGACGTCATCACTCGCAGAAATGTGTGTTCTTGATATCAAAAATTGAATTTCAACTAGTAAAAAACGTAATTCTTGATATCTGTAATTGCATTTTTACTAGTTAAATATCACAATAGGCTGCCGTTCAAATTCAATTTCAGATATCAACAATTCATTTCTTACACGTTAAAAATCTTATTTCGGATATCAGAAATGCAATTCTTACTAGTAAAAAACATAATTTTTGATATCAACAATTGTGTGGTTATTAGTGATAATGTCTATTCTTGATATCAACAATTGAATTACTACATGTAAAAATGCCAATTTATGATATCAAGAATTACATTTTCACTAGTGACAATGTTAATTCTTGATATCAACAATGTGATTGTTACTAGTAAGAAAGCCATTTTAGATATCTACAATTACTCTCAGATTTAATGATATCTGAAATGCATTTCCTGATATCAGAAATACCAAATGCAACATGTTAAAATTCATTTACAGATATCAAGAATGAGGATTTCAACTAGTAAAAATTGAATTCTTGATATCAAAAATTATGTTTTTACTAGTAAAAATTGCATTTCTGATATTTGAAATAAGAGTTTTAACATGTAAGAAATGAATTATTGATATCTGAAATTGAATTTGAATGGCAGTCTATTGTGACATTTAACTAGTAAAAATGCAATTACAGATATGAAGAATACACATTTCTGCGAGCGACGACGTGATTGCTGATATCAAGAATTCACATTTTTACTAGTAAAAATTGAATTGTTGATATCAAAAATAGTAATTGTTACTAGTAGAAATTCCATTGTTGATATCAAGAATTATAATTTTTACTAGTAAAAATTGAATTGTTGATATCAAAAATGCATATCCTGAGAATGATTAAAAGCTAATTCGGCTTGCCATACTTGGTCATGTGGGCGTATTCGTTCAGTGGAAGATCTAACCAATTACACGTCCCTTCACAGCCGGAACTGGAATGCTATTTGCTGACGTGACGCGAATGAGAGCTAACCAATACTTTTTTGTTTTACAGTTTTTAGAGAAGTGCATGACATGAATTAAAGTAATGAAGTCTTTTTATTTGAAAGAACAATAAATGATACAAAATGCACACAAAACCCCTGTGCTTGCAGTACAATAACTGAGTAAACAGGGCTTGACATTTTCCATGCAATAAAAATGACAATGTTAATTTGTCTTTGTTACATTTAACCATCAGCTTGTCATTATTTAATTATTTTCGTAAGGATCTTTACATTGTGTCCGTTTCTGTACTTGTTGAACAAGAGACCTCATCTTTCACCTTTAGTCTCGTTAATGAACGAATCGTCGCGTCACGAAGTATGACATGTACTTTTCGTTAACAAATCATCAGAACGAAAAGAAATTCAGTCATTAGCTATGCTAGCTACTCTCCTGATCCTCGAGTTTTCACTCTTCACGACGTGAACAAGAATGAGCTGAGTCGTCGACGTTCAAGTTCATTTGATTATCACATCACGTTAAAATAACAATCAGTTACATCCTTATGAATTGATAATCAGCGTTAGCAACGTAAAGTCGTCTAGCCATAGTCAATGATTAGCACACCTCTCGAGTCTTCGGGTTTGAGTCTTCGTTCATCAGTGACAGCGTCGCTAAACCAATGCAGTCAGAGCCAAAAGAGTTGATAGGTGCCTTCGTTACGTTCGTTTCAGTAGAGCTTATGCTACCAAGCGTCAAGCTACAATCATGAGTCAATTGTTCGTCACTGAAGCATCACATGCGTCGAAAGAGACAGAGCTCACTGTCGCGTCATCATGTGCGTTGTATGTACAAGCTGAACATTAGTTGATTAGCTCCTCCGAACCGACGTGAATCTAGTTAAACCAATGCTCGGAGATTGTTAGTCCTCTCGATGACTGACATTTCTAAGAATCAGCATACAGAGAAGTTCATCGACTGACGCTCATTACCGGTCATAAAATTCGTCACTTGAACGAATTCCAGAACGAATTCGTTCACTTAAAAGATTCTTTTCGAACGAACGAAACATCACTACCCTTCACAGACAGCATCAATCATTCATCAGGCACGATGTCAGCGAGCAGCGGCATAATACAGATTGGTTTTACAAACCATAATAAATGTATCGACAGTGCGCTTAAAAGGAAACTTTTTGCAACAAAACTTTCCCCGAAACAGTGGGACAACATCCAATTTCGTAAGACACCTGCAAAGGCATCACAAAGAGAGGTAAGTTAATGCCATGTTTCAGAGTTAGCATTGCATTTGAGTATTTTAGAAAGTTTGGAAAGTAGGGCTTAAAGATAAGATTGATCGTATTTTTATTGTCATTGTGATGAACATGTTATTTAAGGATGGGCACCGACGTGCTTATAAACGAGCCGTGGAGCCTCTGCTCTTTCTAGCGGCTCCTCTATCGAACACGCACGTGCACGGGCAGGCGCACGCACGCACGCCACACACGCACAAAAGTGTTCATTGCTGCACAACCTTGCTGTTAGGAGGGCTGATAAAAAAGTTCCTTAAAAAAGTAATAAACAGTTACACTTCGGCTTTGTGACTTTAGTGCTATACCTATATAGTAAAAATAAAATGACCTTATTTTATCTGCTTTTGATCATTACAAACAATAATGAAAATGATTATCTTAGAATAGAAGATATGCTGTCTCTTGCTCACATAAATTATCAATAGTTAAGTATGTGGTCTTGTAGTCATGATTTTTTTCTGTCTCTCTTGACTGTCTCAATTGGACTCGGTCTTGACTTGGACTCGAACCTCTCTGGACTTGGACTTGACTTGGACTCGAACCTCTTTGGACTCGGACTTGACTCGGTCTCGACTAGTCCTGGTCTTGGACTTGTCTTGGACTCGACAATGGTGGACTTGACTACAGCCCTACTAACACAAATAAATACAAAAAAACTAAGATTAAATGCATTTAAATACAAATACTTTACAAAATAATAGTATTTTGTATTTCAAATGGATGTATTTGAAACACTGCCCATCCATGCAGTCTAAAATGCACAATTAATTTTTTTTTCAAAGGTATTTAAATACAAAATAGTCCCATCCATCACTGAACTAGATTATATAAATTCTAGCTAGTCATCATGTAAAGTTAGCATACCTTGTCATTGTGCTGGTCACAGGGATCTTGCTAACTAGCTTCCTGAAAGCAGCCAATGACCCCTCAAAACCCGCCCAAAAGGAATGAAAACTAGCCCAATTATTTTCGTGTCAAATCAAAGTTAACAACTGCCAAAAGACGTTTCTATTGCTATATTTACTTATCTGAATGGTTTCCTAGGTATTGTATATATTTTTGTCTGTGAACTCAAAAATGTTTTGGGGATTTAGGAAAGCAAACAATTCTGGGTCACCTTTGACTACATTATATTTTTTTCTGCTATGGTAGTCAATGATGCCAAAGAATTTTCAGTTGCTAATGTACCGGCGCCAAGTATTAGGCCAAGATAACCGACTACGCCACCGGGGTCAATCACCCACGGAAATATGAATTAGATACTCTTAAAGGACACAGGTCGACAGCTTGGTGGTGCAAATGAAAACAGAGGCGTGACCTTTAAGTTAATTGTTTTATTTACCTTAAAACGAAGACAAGTAAGATCAGTATGAAAAATATTTAATTTAAAGACACTTCGTTAAAAAGTTGTTCAGAGGAAACTTCATAAAAACATTTAAAACCCGTACAGACCAGGCGTAACTGAATGACACATAAACCCTGGGAGGAACCAGACCTGGGAGAAGAGAAATTGAAGCACAGATCACTAGGTCTCACACCAGCATGTGAGCACACACCACTACAAAATAGATCAGTGCAGTCGATCATTCAATTCACACTACAAGTAATCCATGCAGTGAAGACCACCTCACGCCACCACACAGTGAAGACAGGATGAGACCCAGAAGATTCCCATGGACAGAGGACTTCCCCAGGCTGGTCCCTGCAACGAAATCAAACCAAACGCTCAATAGTTCGCAGAGTAAAAGTTTGTATGAAAATGGTGGTTGGCAGATGTTTAACACTTAACAAAGCAAAACTAAAGTATAGGGATGTAACGATTCACTCAGCTCACGATGCGATCACGATTCTGATCTCACGATGCGATTTATTCACGATTTACTCACGATTTATTTTGAAAAAATGAGTTGAAACAAATTAGAAATGAACAAGTCCCTTGCATTATTTCTTAAATGCTTCACGTTTCTTTGTATGATAAAATAATGTTTTATTTCAAATAACAAAACTAAACTGCAATTTTATAACAAATTAATAATAGAAAAAGTCTCTTTAATATAAACAAACTAATACTGTCTGTGCTTTTCTTGGATTTTTTTGCATTTAAGAAATATCAGCATCCACGTTTAGGTTTGCAGTGAAAATAGCGGCCCCTGCTGTTCAAAAAATGTATTGCGATTCAGTTCAAGCCTCAACCGATTTGAATCGTCGCTCATAATAACCGATTTTCAACCGGCTCACGGTGAATCGTTACATCCCTACTAAAGTACAATAAACAATCATAAACCAAAACTGGCAAAACAACCATGGGCAAAACAGCAGGGCTTAAACGAAACAGCCAGGCTTGAGTATTAAAGAGCCCTCAAAACACCTCTCCAAGGGAATATCTGTAAGAATCTGCGTCAATCTAACCCTTCGTCGTGATACTCCTCACTCCTCAAATAACGTTGTGAATTGATCCCGTTGAGAACGTTGTAGCGACGTGATGTACTCGTCTTCATACGACCTGGACACTGGTCATATGATTAAAGAATCTGGTCATTTCTGTTTATTATGTTATTGTATGGAAAATTTATGATCAGAGTAATATCTGTTATAATGTCAAGACGAATGCTATTAATCTGACTTCTGACAGCTATTAAACTGGAGTTTAATTCGATACCACAATTACAACTATTTATTTTGTGCGCGCACGCGCGTCTCCAGCACACACGCGCCGTTTTTGTTCTGCAGAGCTGCGCATGCACTCTCATCATTTAAACGTTAACGGTCATTTCTTTTTACATCACTGCCTGATTTTACTTTAGCGGTTTATTAGGGCCCGAGCACGGAGGAGCAAGCCACCGGCTTGCACCGTAGTGCAGAGCCCTATTGTTTCTGTATTCTTCTCCCTCTTTGATCGCTAATTTGAATGCCTAAACATGCTCAAAAACTCACAATAACTTGCGCACGCACGAGACGTGGTGAAAATTTACTTCTGATATGGGTTTCAAAATTAGGCGTGGCAAAATGGCTCGCTAGCGCCACCTAGAACTGCCCAGACCGCTACGCAAAATGTACATGCACCAAATTTGGTGGGCTCATGGAACACCCCGAATCATTAAGAAAGGTCTCTTGGAGCATATCTCTAAACCCAACAGGAAGACCGTTATTTTTAATTTCCTGTGCAATTTGGTAATTTTTTGCAATTTCCAGTCGTCGTACTTTAACGAAGTCCTCCTAGAGTTTTAATCCGATCAACATCATCTTCATGTCATTCTAATCTTGAGGTCTTTGCGAAGCTAAATTGCGGAGATCCTGACTTTTCGTGGGGGTACGTGACCCTGGCGGCCTGCCAAAGTTTGGCGTTTCGCCATGAACAGGAAGTTGTTGTAACTCAGGCCTACAATGTCCAACAGGGCCCAGACTTCACCCAGACTTCACACATTTGATAAAAGTCCTGGCCTGAAGACATCTACATGGTAATTTTCAGATACAGTTATAGTGCCACCTGCAGGAAACAGGAAGTGGCATGTTTTAAACTGTGATTAACTCCTCATAGAGATTCAAACAGGTCAGCATCATATTTGGCCAGTATGATCTTCAGTTCCTGACTTTTCGTTGAGGGGCGTGTCCGTCGCGGCCTGACAAAGTATGATGTTTCGCCATGAAACAGGAAGCTATAGTAACTCAGGCACACAATGTCTGAACGGCCTCACACTTCACATGTTTGATAATAGTCCTGGCCTGAACACATATCCATGTCAGTGTTCACTCATAGCAATAACAAATCCTACTATAATTCGCCTGCATAAATTTTATTGCCTACCATTCACTGTTTTCCTTACACAATCGTGCAGCAATTGCACTTACTTGTCTATCATCTCAATACCAAGAAAGAAATCTCTTGGACCCATGCTCTAAACCCACCGTGAAGTCATTTATTTTCACTTTCCACTGCACGTCCTGTGCCGTTTTTTCCATTTCCAGGTGTCCTACTTTAACAAACTCCTCCTAGAGCTTTAATCAGATGAACATCATATTTTGTTAGTCTCACGTCAAGTTTTTTGTGATGCTAAATGGCGTAGACCTTGAACGCTCATGTGCCGGTCTTGTGAATGCTTAGTGAATGAGACCCGTTGTCCAGTCTGCTCCAAACTTAACATGTTTGATAAGAGTCATGCCCCAAAAGACGTGTTAAATATGTCAATATTAACCTATGGTACTGCGCCACGAACTGGCAGCAGGAATTCTGGTACATGTAAATAAATTAAAGTCTTTCTATAATATGACTTCCTATATGCGTATTGTCCACCGTTCGCTCTTCCTGAGGCCGACGGCTGGTGGTTGCACCGGGTTGCTGTGGCACTTTCCGCGAGGGCCCGAACATCGCTGCTCGCAGCTTTAATGAATATTCTTTCTTTACTTTATACCTGATATTTGTGAGAGTAAACACATATTTTAGTGATTTTCGATCGATTTGGCGCGTTTAAATGAACGGACCCTGATGTTTGTGAGTGTGACTAATGCCGAGTTCATATTGCCCGATTTTCAAAGTCGTTGCATCACTGTTCTTTTCACACTGCATGACTATCTTGTGTAGCATTCAGTTGCCGCAGTGTTCACATTGAGCGATGAATCGGCGACAGGAGATTACACACTGCATGACTTTACAATAGGTCAGAATCCGCAAACTACGTTTCACAACCAAACGCAAAGGAGAAGTGATACGTGATATCAGAGTTCTCGCGTGACATTGTAAGCCATGCTTGTTGATGTGGTCTCCCCAACCTGCGATGCGTCGCCCACTCTCTCAGATCGCGTCTTTGATCATTCACATTGCGTGATTGTCACTCGCGTGAACGAGCACCGATTTCGAAAATTTGTCTGTGATTCCTCAAAACTTGTCGGCAACTGGAACTCGGCATAAAGAAGCTTTTGATGGTTGTTTCTAAAAACGGACAACCTGCTAAACTTATGTGCTAAGACAAGAATATGTTAAAGCGGCAGTCCGCAAGTTTTTTGGAGTAAAAATGAGCTAAAACCAATTATTGAGCAAGTACATGAAAGAACGGTGTTTAAAACTGTGTCACTACCCTTGCTGGATTCACCACAGAAAGCTTGTAATAATGGTGTGTAATTTGCCCTGTCGGGTCGACTTTTCCGGAGATCCTTATATGGTGTCTTTCATCTGTGCTTCATTTCGTTACATTCGTACACAGAAGGAAGAGGATCCGGCTGCTAGCCCGCGCGTGGATGCTGCGAGGGACAGGCGGTTTGTAGTGTACTCACAACTGTTGGGTAGGATTTCATACAACGTTTAGTATTTTACTTTTAAACGCCAAGCAGTGTTGACATCTGGGGATTCATCATTTGTGAAAAACAAGAAAGAATGAACTGAAGACAGTTTACAAAGAAACAGGGAATGTGATCGGACTCGTGTGAAAATGAATATTGGCAAGGCATTTCAAAGGTGGCGGGAACTCCGTGATCTAAAAGGATTGTAAACGGATGCAGACGTCGCCTTATTTCTTCTGAACAGGTAATTCACATTTTTAATATTTCAATAGATAACACAAAAACCGTAGCGCACTTGTTGTGTTAATATAGACAGGTACAGTTTCATCGGTTGTTCTTTCTCTCTTTATGTAGGTATTATGATACATTTTAGTTACTCTTTATAGCTGTCTAGGCTTATGAGGTTATGGTCCTGTTTCACAGACAAGGCTTAAAGATAGTCCCAGCCTAAAACGAATGTTTGACCTGTCTTAACTGAATATAACGTGCCTAGAAATCTCTTAAAATATATCAGTGCCATTGTTTTGTCTCAAGATGCGCACCATTAATGTACTCTTCTAAGGCATTTTTATAAAAGCGACATAAATATCTTATTTGAATTAAGGCATAGTCCTGGTTGAGGCTAACCCGTGTCTGTGAAACCGGGCCTAATAGTCTAAAGATATTAATAAAGAGACGACACACACAAGCTGTTTTACCACACACTGTCTTTCTTATTCGTCTTCCCTGTAGGGCTCCCTCATATATGAATACAGAGCACCACCTAGTGGTAAGAACCAACATACATCACAGGTATGATGACAAAATTTCCAAACACCCCTAAGCTCAAAATGGATCACATGACTAGACAGAGCTGAATATTCCCTTTACGACGACACCTGAATTGTGAAAATCAGTTATTAGATCAGATATTTATAATAACGGGGAATATATTAAATTAGTAAACATTAACTACAATAGAAGTCATGTGACCGAAAATGCTTATTATTCACACATTTTTGCTTGTAACTTCCTCATTTTATCAGATATTTGCATGAAATTTGAGTAGAAGGTAGAATTTTGATAGTTCTTTCAAATGAAATCATGAAAATTTACTGTTTTTGCTGGAATGGGCATCAGACCCATGGTACCTCACTGAAAACAATTATAATTAATAAGCGTTCATTCATATTCATAAACATTTATTTTCAGAATACAAGAGAAAACAACAAGACACATCAATATTAATTGTTAATTCATATTCATACAAGTACACAACAAATATTCATTGTCATTCACAAAAGGCTATTGTACAATGTGGCTATTGTACAACCAAGTCATCCACGATGACGTCTGCTGCCATCGCATAGATGGACACATCATTGTCATGGGCATCAAATTCATACCCCTCCCCGCTCATGGCCTAATAGCCAACAGTGTATTTCTTTTTTTTAGAATGGAAAGTTTAAATTTTCCCATTGAAAATGACCCTGTTGCCACCCAAATCCCATGCATGACATACAAATGCCCCCACTCCTCTGCCACCCAACAACTCCTTGATCAAGCTCATTTTTTCTTCTGAAAGTTCTGTAAATGCTTCCTTGATCTTGTCTGCACCTAATTCTTCAATCTTTTTCTCTAACACTTTCCGTTCTTGTTCGCTTCTCTTTCTTTCTTTTGTGGCTTGACGTTTGTGCAATTCCTCCTGCAGCTCTCCTTGCTTCTTCCTCCTCTTTCTTCTTTGTATTACACCCAGCCTCACTGCCTTCCTGATGACCAGCTCCTGTTTTTCCTTGTCTAAACTGTCCAAGTAGTCCACAGTGTTGTTTTTCCGTGCTCGCATTTTACAGGACAAGTAGCAGATGGTGGCATTTGGAGCTTTCTTCTTCAACGCACTAAACATCCCCATCAGCTCTTCAGCATCCATGTTGTGTGATCTCGCTGAGGTTGTCTCTTGTTTTAGTTTCTCCTTCACTATCCATGTATCAGCAAAGTATTGTTGATACTGCCTTTCAAGGACTAAAATGACCGCTCTCAGACAGCTTTCCATCATTTGAGTGAACATGACTGTGTCTTTTGGTGGTTGTTGCAATTTCTCAAGGATTTTGTCTGAAGCATTCAGCTGATTTCCAAAGAGGTCTGTTGTGCGAGTGAGGAATTCAGCAGGTGAGTGTAGTTGATCTTTCAGTTTCTGCACGGTCTCTTTGATAATTTCAATACCCTTAATGTAATCAGTTTGGTCATCCATCTGCACCAGTATAGAATTTGGTCATCCAGGGTCCAGTCAGTAACTTACCAAGCAAACCCAGAACTTGCATTTCAACCTGTCCAGCTGTAGAGTTGAAGTCTTCCAGTATGCTAGCACGCAGGCTTCCACAGGATGTTCCTCCACAGAGATATGACTTTAGTGCAGTATGATGACTTGAGGATATCCCACATATATGGAAAAGAATGTGCAGTCGATTACCTCTGTAGCGTGGTATGAGCCCGAGAGGGAGATTTTTGTCTTTCAAAAAGATCTTAAAGCCACGAGGGTCACCCTTGCCATCCATGTACCTCATCTTATTCATCTGAACCACAATGTTGGCACCAATGCACTCTCTCCCCTTGATTTTCCCAGTAATCCCCATGGATTTCTCGATCTCCTTCAGAGCACTCTTTGTCTTTGAAGCAATTGTTTCTAGAGGATGAAGGTTGCAATTCAGCTCATTCAAGGCCTTGTTCCAAGATGCACAGACTAAACGAATGGCCGCATGATTGGCAGCACAGCGGTCAGTGAGCGTGTTTGATATATTCTCTATCATTTTTTGAAGAATGATTTCACAGTCTTCCTCAAAAAAATGACAGTAGACATTTGCAAGGTTACTGATGGAGTCACAAATATGGATCTGGTAATCCTCAGCAGTGCCTCCTGGAAGTTCATCTACAGCAACAACATAACAGTTCTCTTTGGTGGTGAAATGTATGCTGTTTAAGTGGATTCCCTCCTGTGTGGTTGCATCAAAACCCAGGGTACAGTGTGAGTTCACTAAAAGTGCTTCGGCAGTCTGGAGGTCACTTATTGCCCCTAGTTCTCTGGTCATGGCTTCCACAGTAGCCCTTTTTGGCACATCACTTAAACTAATTTTGAAGCGCAGCCCGAACTTTTTAATCAAATTGTGGATGTTGGCAGTGGGCACCTGATTGGATATCGCATCAAACACCATCAATCGCATTTCATTTGAGTATGACTTTGCATCTGTTTCTGTAAGCTTTTTTCACTTTCCAAATCCTGGATTTTTTCTCCCAAAAGAAGGTTTTCGACCTGAAGATCATGAATCTCACTGTCCATTGAATTAATTCTTTCTTCTAATTCGCAGCATCTTTGTTCCACATCATCAACAGCTTTTGATTTGTCCTCTCGCCTCATGTGTGTAAGGGATTTCTTCAGGCGCATATGACTTCTTGCTTTCACTTTGTATTGTTTTTTTAATTTAGCGATGGTTTCAGCTTCATGTGATTTCAACAGATTTTTCAAGTCGGATATTTGCTTTTCTTTTCTTTTCACTTTCTGATTAAGTATCCTTATTGTTCCCTTATTTTTCTGCCGTGCTCTGAGTGTCTTAATTGCCAGGTACTTGCTTCTCTGCATCTGCAGATGTTTCTGCCTCATGTTTTTTAGAGACTTCTTATATCTGGTATAAGAAGGACAATTGGTCCTAGCAACCTGTCTTGTCTTCAAAGGACTACGTTTCGGAACTTGTTCAGCAGAAGGAGACTTTGCACTGGGAACTGTGGTGGTAGTGGAGATTCCACAAAATTTTCGGCTACATACTTCTTCAAACTGACTAAATTCTCGCTCATTAGTTAGCTTTCTGTATTTTGTTAAAGTTTTTTCAACAAGCAGCTTCACTTTAGTTTTCTCCTGATCTTCAGTTATTTCTTGTATGTATCTAATAATTTCTCTTGCAGTTGCAGTTCTGCTGGATTCTCCAGCTGTGATGTAAAGATAGAGAATATGTCCAATTTGTATAAAATGAGGAGATGGTACATCACAGTACTTGTCCATGAGGTGCTGTCTGGCTAGACCTGTCTGTGTGTTGGGCCCCTTTCTCCTTCTTTTCATAATTAGCTGTAAAGACATAACATCAAATATTAGGCTAACAAGCCCCTCAACTGTACATTCATTGATTAACACTGGATTTCTCTAACATAAGCAGCATCAGAAGCCTAATAAACATGGAGAATCATCTTACATGTTTGTAAGTCTACATAATCTACATGATTAAAGAAAATTGGACATAAAATGTTCTAATCAACATGGCTTATGTGTTGCAGGATACTTTGGATAAAAGAGTAAACAAAATTAACAGACAACAAGCAAGCATAACTTTTTGATCACATTCATAGATCCAATGCCACTTTTAAATTATGTGCACAGATTTGCTATATTCAGCTAGAGGTTACATGAAAAAGTGCAAAAAAGATCTAAGTAATATTATGCTTGTTCACTTTGTCATATCCACATTGCAATTGCCCAGGCCTACTGTCATATCAAGTGTTCTTAAGTATTATTTAAAAGCACGTACTTCTGTACTTTTACTTAAGTAAGAATCTGTCTTTACAACTTTTACTTGTAGTGGAGTAATATTTGACCAGTAGTATCTGTACTTTCACTCAAGTAAGGAAGTTGTGTACTTCGTTCACCTCTGGTGCTTGCACAACAAGGCTAAATAAAAATAAGGTAAATTATAGATTTAAGATAAGCATTAATAATCTAATAGCATTTGAAATTTTGTAGTGAAGACGTGTCAAGTCGTCCTTCTTTATCCAGCTCTATCATCTCAGCTCTTGTCAGGTCTCCACTCTACCATCAGGTCAGGCCATGAACTGCATCCTGCTCGCTGTGGTAACCTTGGAACAATGAGACAAGACTGGCTGAGAGTAGAGTACTGTTCTGTACTCTTTGATGCAACAAGTACATCAGTTGTGTTTCTGGTTCCGGTTGATCTAACTAATGCAGCCTAAACCCTCAGAGGATTTATATTATGGAAGTGTAGTGTATGCAAGATTAAAAAGATGCGTCTTTAGTCTAGATTTAAACTGACAGAGTGTGTCTGCCTCCCAGACAGTGCAGGGAAGACTATTCCAGAGTTTAGGCGCTAGATAGGAAAAGGATCTATCACCTGCACTTGATTTTGAAATTCTAGGTATTACCAACTGACAGGATGCCTGAGAGCGTAATGCACATGAAGGACTGTAATACAAGAGGAGTTCACTCAAGTACTGTGGAGCTAAACCTTTATAGGTAATAAACAAGATTTTAAAGTTAAAGAGCAGGTTTCAAGGTTTTTGTAAGTGTCCTAATGTTGTATTAGAGTCCCCAACAACATGTTCAAATGCATCAAAGGTAAAAAACTGTGCTATTTTCTTAAAATATGCATTTAGTATCTATCCATTTCTCAAAGATCCCTAAACGATTCCTCCGAAGCTGTTCAAATTTTCCGCTTCTCTAAGCTCCTCCCTACTGCGAGTCCAGTGTGCTCCGATTTGCCAACTGGCCAAATCAGTTGTGATTGGTCTTTCTTCATACACTGCGTGTCAGAAAGGAAATGCCCATTACCACAGTTCTTATCTCAGGAAGGTTTTTGTAAACAAAGACACTGTAAGTGTATAAAAATGGCATCAGTATTACCATATCATAAGTACTCCATTTATCTTCATAAACCATTCAGACTATTGTTTTCTATTGATCTTTTTTCGTCATAGCTGTGGGAGAACAACAACAGCTCTATCCAAAAGTTGATCATTACTTTGATTATACAGAGAGGAGTAACTGAGCAAGTTAGCAAGAGCTTCCAAAGATAATGCACACACCTTTACATAATAAAATGATATAGTGCTGCAGTCCGTATTTTAATGACAAGCATACCGTTTTGTTTGAAGGGGATCGTGACCACAGCTAAACTTTGCACACTTGACAAAACCATAATGTGAGACACGTTAACAAAGTGCTACCGTGACTAAACTATAAAGGGATACAGTTTGTACAATACTACGACACGTAGAATGACAACAGTCTACAATAACCCCCACATTATAAGGTAAGAGTTGGATTATTAAAACTGTAACACTGTTATACGCTGTTTACCTGGAAACCTACAGCTGTACTAAATAGACAACACGGATTAGCACAATTACTTTATATTGTAAGCACTCAATTTAACATGTACACATAACGTATTTATCATACTTACAGGTTGTGGTTCTGAGACGCTTGTTAGTCCAAATAAAGTTGGTATTGACTTGTCTTTTAGGGTCAAGCGGCTGGCAAATCCCGCGTTGAACTCGCCAAAATTTGAGAAGCAGTCATCGGTAAAATGACGTAACACAAGGTTGGAATTGTACTGCAGTGGTATCGTGGAAAAAAATAAAATTTAACCACTGATCCTTCACATCGTCATCCTTTGGCAGCGAAAACAAAGTTCATTTGCGTTCACAGCACAAAACACAGCGTCCCCTCGACATGTTGTATACGCAATGCTACCTGAAGTGCTAGTGGGCAGGTCAGAGTGTTTCTGTTTTGCAGGAAGGCGGGGATTATGCTGATGCATTACACTGTGACGTATCGATGTTACACTCAAAAGATTCGAAAGCCTAACGATTTGTTTGGCGTTTCGGAGTCAACTCCTTACTTTTGAAGTCAATATCTTAATTTATCATGGATTTTTTGGATTAACAACTTTGCAGATCGTCAAAATTGAAGGAAAGCTACGTTACACACTGCAATGCCGGTAATTTTATGAGATTCATGAAACCTGCTCTTTAATGCGATGCTTTATAGGTAACCAGTGCAAGGTTGACAGAACCAGGCTAATATGTTCATACTTTTTTGTACGAGTAAGAACTCGTGCTGCCGCGTTTTGGACCAGTTGGAGTTTTTGTAATATATCTGCCCCCTTTCAGTCCCGGAACAGAGGGCCATTGAGGAGTATGTCACAGAGGCGTTGGGACAACAATATATCTGGCCATCCACCTCCCCTGCCAAGTCCAGTCTTCGTGGGAAAGAAGGACGGAGGTTTGTGATCGTGCATAGATTACCGGACTCTTAACTCCCACACCAAAAGGCTATTGTATCCTCTACCCCTGGTCCCAGCTGCTCTGGAACATTTAAGGCACGCTACCATATTCACCAAACTCGATTTAAGAAGTGCATATAATCTCATCCAGATCAAACAAGGAGACGAGTGGAAGACTGCCTTCATAACCCCGATTGGCCATTACGAGTACCGGGTCATGCCCTTTGGTTTGGTGAACTCACCAGCGGTCTTCCAAAATTTCATGAACGAAGTCTTCAGGGATCTGCTCTGTAAATACCTCATCATATACCTCGACGACATCCTCATTTACTCTCGCAATCTTACCGATCACATTCTGCAAGTTACCAGTGTACTCCATTGACTTCGAACCCATCGCCTATATCTGAAACTCAAGAAATGTCAATTTCATCTGTCCACCATCTACTTCTTGGGCTACGTCATCACCCACAACTCCATCAGAATGGACCAGGGGAAGGTAGAAGCAGTGCAGAAATGGCCACAACCCACCGCTGTCAGACAGCTACAAAGATTCTTGGGATTCGCCAATTTCTACCGTCGATTCATTGCAAATTTCAGTACCATCGCCTCTCCACTCACCTCAATGATCAGCAAACGGTCCAAATCTCTGTCCTGGAACCCCGAAGCCAGCCTCGCTTTACAGCAGCTGAAGAATGCCTTTTGCTCTGCACCTACCCTCTGTATCCCGGACCCTGACCTACCCTTTATCGTGGAGGCAGATGCCTCCTCCACCAGAGTGGGTGCAGTGCTTTCCCAGCGGCAGGCGAGTCCACCACGCCTACATCCATGTGCATACTTCTCCCGTAAGCTATCCCCGGTGAAGCAGAACTGCGACATAGGCAACCGCTAACTTCTGGCCATCAAACTGGCATTACAAGAGTGGTGTCACTGGCTGGAGGGAGCCAACTTTCCCTTCTCTTTCATTACGAATCACCGCAACCTGGAATACCTAAAGAATGCTAAACGCCTTAACTCCCGCCAGGCCCTGTTCTCAGCTCACTTCAGTTTTCTGTGACATATCGCCCTGGATCCCAAAACTGCAAAGCAGACGCACTTTCATGCCAGAACAATTTCTATCCTGATTCATCCACCTCCAGTCCCATACTCCCTCCAGCCATCTTTCTCAACCCCATCCTGTGGAAAGTAGATGATGAGATCTCTGTAGTCATCATCCTGCTCTGCCTGGAGGTCCCGAGGGTAGGGCCTTCGTCCCACTGGAACTTCGCACTGCCCTCGTGGACTCAGCTCACTCTGTTCCGGGTTCCAGTCACCCAGGCAGTCAGCTCACCCTCTCGCTCTTAGCTGCCCGGTACTGGTGGCCAGGTATGTCTCAGGATGTCTCCCAGTTCATCAAGGGTTGTTCAGTCTGTGCCATCTCCAAGACACCCAGACGCTTGCCCGAGGGGAAGCTCATGCCACTACCCCTCCCACAGCGCCCTTGGTCACACATTGCCATAGACTTTCTCACAGATCTGCCTCTGTCTGATTATTACACCTGTATTTTGGTCACAGTAGATTGGTTTTCTAAAGCAAGCAAAGTGGTTCCCCTTCCTCAACTACCCACAGCTTTTGAGACTGCTGAGACTCTATTTAATCATATATTTGCAACTACGGTATTGCAGAGCATATAGTTTCAGACAGGGGTCCTCAATTCATATCCCATGTATGGAAAACATTCTTACCACCCTCAAGCGAATGGCCAGGCTGAGCGGAAGATTCAGGACATCGGGAGATACTACAACACAGCTGGTACCGGTATTTGGCATGGGCCGAGTATGCACAGAATTCCCTCAGGCAAGCTTCCACCGGTTTGACCCCATTCCAGTGCATACTCGGTTACCAACCTCTACTGTTCCCCTGGTCTGGGGAACCATCATCCGTGCCAGCTGTTGACCACTGGTATCGAGAGAGCGAGAGGGTTTGGGACTCAGCCCACCACCACCTCCAACAGTCTGTCTGCAGACAGAAGAAACATGCCAATACCTGCCATGCTCCAAACCCCAAATACCAGCCCGGCCAGAAAGTCTGGCTCTCCACCCGAGACCTGCGTCTGCGGCAGCCCTGTAAAACGCTGAGTCCCAAATACATCGGCCACTTCACCATCCAGAGACAGATTAACTCGGTAATCACTTACCGCTTGCAGCTCCCCCCACACATCTCCCCGTCTTTTCACGTATCCCTCCTAAAACCATTCACTAACCCTGTGTCTCTTATTCCCACAGAACCTGCCGTATCGATTTACAGGGTAGAGACCATTCTCATCTCCAGGTGACGAGGTGGCCGCCTCGAATATCTGATAGACTGGGAGGGGTATGGACCAGAGGAACAGTCCTGGGTCATCCGTGATGACATTCTAGACCCCACACTCCTCTCGGACTTTCATTCTGCCCACCCTGAATGCCCTGGCCCTCGTCCTCGTGGTCACCCTCGTCGTCCTGTGAGGTCCGCTGGAGCGGACGGTGGAGGGGGGGTACTGTAACAACCACTATGCCTCATCAGAGCACTCCTCTGGTTCTCACCAGCCTTCTAATTACTCTCGCACCTGACACTCATCACCTGGACTATTAAAAATACTCTCACTTGTCCTTTGTTCTACGTCTGGTCTAGTTGTCAGTTTGTCTTTCTAGTACCATATCCAGTTGTTATCGTGTCTTCCCTGTGGATTATATGTATTGTGGATTATTGACTTTATTTCTGAGGACGTCTTACTCCATTTTACCTGAGGATTATATTTATTTTTTCTGTGTGGATTACGTGTTTGTGTATAATAGACTGTGCTCCCTCCCTGTGTTGGTTACTATTAAAACCCTCATCCTACATACACCTGTGGTCTTCCCTTTGTACGTGTGACACCTGTGATCTGCGCGATGTTGGAAAACATGGAAGGAATCACGATGAAAGCGCAATTCTATTAACATTATTTAAATATGTCCTCTGCTTGTTCTGTGCATCTATGAGTGTATGAGCTGCACACTTTAACATGTTACAAGCGTCACACTCATGGATTTGTCTGTATCTTACTATACGAGGACATGAACACAAGAACTTCATCCACAGAGTTCTGAGTTTATTTTACGAGAATTTCACTGTTTGAATGAAGCTACCGTCAAACACACCGAAGCTCAAGCGTCTTCGCGATGACCAGCCAAAAAGTCTGCTTAATTTGAGCCAGATGATAAAATAATTATCTTGTAGTAAATGTATAAATTGTAGTAAACACTATAGTATACTTTAATATTTACAATAGTACGGTTACAATATACTATAGTACACAAGAATTTTCCTGCAGTTTACAGTAGTAAATACTATAATAAAATACAGTATTTATGGACAAATGTATTTACAGTATAGTTAAGCATTGAAAATACAGAACTCAGAAAAATTAAAAAGGTAAAAATGAATTTTGGAACAACTAAAAATGATATGGCCCTAATTTACCCATTAGCATAACCTTAATGTCCTTTTTTTAGTTACCTGTCTATTTATGTGATGACCTGCACTTGTGTAAAGATGATAACAGACGTATAATTGTGCTACAACTGTTTGGCCTGTGCTACAAAACTTTAAACCTCTGCACCAGTGCTATGTGCAAAAAAAGTTAACGTTTGTGTAATGCTGACACTGACGAGGAACGACGAAGCGACAAGTGATCTTGGGAAAGGTGAAGGGTTTAATAACAAAAGGTGAAATCAGGAACAAAAGGGAATCAAAAACATCCAAGGGAACAAACGAAGTAATCAAATAACATTCATGGAACAAACAGGGTAATCCAACACGACATCCACCAATGATACATAAACTTACATTAATACCAGACAAGGAACAATAGGCAAGTTAGAATACATATAGTGTCCGGGTAATCGGGTGCAGTTGCGAAAGTCAATGATGATGAACTCGTGAGGGAGCGTGGGAAAAGGACATCCTGGGGCAAACACGGGGGAAAAGACTAAGGGACCGACGGAGTGTTACAGTTTGGTTTAGTGTTTCTTCTAAAAATGTTGATTCCATTGGAGGAATCAACTTCCTGTTGAGATATGATTTTGAGATGTCAAAATTAAAATGTAATTTATTATCTTTTCATAGTCAGGTACTGGAAAATGTTATACAAACATAAATTTTCCCCACATACTTGTACTTATACAAGTATGGAATAATATACTGTATGTGTCCCACGGATTTAATTGTTTGTTGTTCAAGTGATGGATGGAGAAGGATTTTTTCTCAGTCATGATGATTTAGTTGTCCTTGTTAAAAGCCATTCCTTAGGGTACTGTTCAGTTGATAAGATGTGTAGTAGGCCTATATTATTCAACGGTGATACCAAGAATGAGTAATTTGGTAATAAGTGGTCTTAATTTTTTTCCTTTGCAAGTTAAAAAGATATTTACTTGTTTTGATTTTCATAAAGAGAAAGTGTCACAGATCAGATCAAGGTTTCTGTCCTTTTCTCTTCTCCCAAAAGCTAAAGAGGATCAATGTCATTCATGACATATATCCTTGTAATGAGTTTCTCAGATGCAGATTTAACATGGATCATAACGATTGTACTTTTTGTGAGACAGATGTAGAGTCATTAGAGCATTTGTTTTATTCTTGTGAATTCTCAAGGAAATACTGGGGAGACATTCATGTTTGGTTAACAAGGGGGCGAGGCAAAGGCACGCGACAGGAGAACTCATGGATATCATAAACAAACAATGACCATGCGCGCTCGTGGGGCTGTCATGACAAGACTAGAAAAGCATGAGAAGGTGAGGCAGGATTATTACACACGGTCTGTCCCTTGTGATCAACAGCCATCTTGAGGCCCTCTCTGCTGTTTCTGAGGCTCTTATGATGGCTTTTCTTTTGCGTGCTCCTGCAATACCCAGGAAGCTGTACGCCTTGTACAACAATCTTCCTGAAAAGCCCCTGCTACCTACTTCTATGGGTATGCAGCGTGCACACCACCCCTGCCTGGGGTGTCCTCCACAAGCTCTGCATATTTCTCTGCCTTCCTTCCACTCGCCTCCTCCATCCTCTCTTCCCAGGGCACTGTCAGCTCAAGCATGGCCATCTGTCTGCATGTTTCAGAGAACAGTACTATGTCTGGTCTGAGGCTGGTATTCCCCAGGTCCACCCTCATCTGCCAGTCACCCGCTATTCCCAAGAGGCCTACTTTTTTTTTACTAAGGTGTTCTCCAGCCCTAATGAATGTAATTTGGCGCTTTGATGGTTGGAGGTGCTTGTTCTGACTGATGGCGCTGTAAATGGTCTCGGCAACCACCCTCAGCACCTGGTCATGGCGCCACCGGTAGCGGCCTTCCTCTAATGCTTTGGGACAGCTGCTGAGGATATGCTCCAGTGTACCTCTTCTCTGGCACAGGGTACATGTTGGTCTATCTGTCTTGCCCCAGCTGAAAAGGTTAGATGGGCTGGGCAAGATATCATACACTGACTGGATGAGGAACTTAATGCAGTACAGGTTCGGCCTTCCACAACTCAGCCCTTGAGATTTGCTGTCCATGGCTTTTCCCCATGTGGTCCATGCGCCCTGTTGCCTCAGCCCCACCATCTGGCTTGCACGCTCTTCCTCCACCCCAGCTCTCACTTCCTTTTGGACCAGGTCCCGTCTCACCTTGCCTGTTGCATTGTAGCTGGATGTTAGAAAACTACCCAGTCCTGCTCGGCCGACCGCCACAGATCCCACCAGCTTTCTGTGATGAAGCCTTACCTCCGCTTGGTCCACAGCCTCCTGTACCCTCCACTTCCTCCCAGTCCTCACTTCAATGCCGGTTTCAGAGACCTCCGGGTCACTAGACTCTCTGTACTGGAGCACCTCCCTTTTGCGGCTGACCTTAAACTCTTCGCAGAGGCCACTAATTGGAAGCGTCAACTTATTGGTGTTACCATAGAGGCCGATGCTGCTCAGGCTTTTTGGTAGACCCTTGCTAGACACCTTCTGAGGTAGCTGCTGACCCTCTTCTCCAGCCTTTCCACAGTGGAGAGTGGAAAATCATGCACAGGAAGTGGCCACTATATCCTGGGGAGGATGCCATGCTGGTATATCTAGGATTTGAATTTGTCTGCTGCTGACCAACTTTATGGAGATGCAGATTTCATTTTCCAACAGGACTTGATACCTGCACACAGTGCCAAAGCTACCAGTACCTGGTTTAAGGACCATGGTATCCCTGTTCTTAATTGGCCAGCAAACTCGCCTGACCTTAACCCCATAGAAAATCTATGGGGTATTGTGAAGAGGAAGATGCGATATGCCAGACCCAACAATGCAGAAGAGCTGAAGGCCACTATCAGAGCAACCTGGGCTCTCATAACACCTGAGCAGTGCCACAGACTGATCGACTCCATGCCACGCCGCATTGCTGCAGTAATTCAGGCAAAAGGAGCCCCAACTAAGTATTGAGTGCTGTACATGCTCATACTTTTCATGTTCATACTTTTCAGTTGGCCAAGATTTCTAAAAATCCTTTCTTTGTATTGGTCTTAAGTAATATTCTAATTTTCTGAGATACTGAATTTGGGATTTTCATTAGTTGTCAGTTATAATCATCAAATTAAAAGAAATAAACATTTGAAATATATCAGTCTGTGTGTAATGAATGAATATAATATACAAGTTTCACTTTCTGAATGGAATTAGTGAAATAAATCAACTTTTTGATGATATTCTAATTATATGAACAGCACCTGTACTCAAGAAACAAATGTATAGTATAATGCAGTGTAAGTTGCTTTGGATAAAAGCGTCTGCCAAATGCATAAATGTAATGTGTGAGATGACCGCTCTTAGTGATGCCCAATGACGGGCAAAACTCTTCTAGGGACACTCTGGAATTACGCCACAGACCACTAGGGGTCCGCATACTCCTGATTGAGAAACACTGGCATACACCACTAAATACTTTAAAGCTGTAAAGGATTCACCTCTTTACACATAGAATTGCAGTTATTTTGTGGGTTGTGCCTAGTCATTGCTGCTCTGATCCTGCGCTCACCGCATCAGTGCATCTGTCATCAATCTGTCATTGTGCATCAACAGAAACTACACCATGTCTGCAACAGATGTGCAACATACAAAAAACGTTTCTAATATAGAACTAGTTGAAGCTCATCAGGTATCGCATTGCACCTGGTGCAGACAAAACTCCAGTTTCTATTCCTGGCTGAAGAAGAATACATTTTCCTGAGAGACGCATTCATGCGATTATTTAGGCCACATGATGTATGGAATTATTTTTGTGCCAATAAGAATGAATGCAAACTTTTAAGAAACGAACAAAAAATATATAATGAAAAAGAGGAAAAACACCCTGATGATGAAAACAAAAAAAACTCAATTGCAAGAATGTAACATGATTTTTCAAATAATCAGCAAATGATACACAAACTAAAAAAACTAAAAGTAATGACTTTTGACATATTTACATTTTTTTCAATTGCCTTTGACCAATCTGTAGTCACATTTTCAAAACCCTAAACACAATTAGCACAACATCCGTCTGTTGTGATCATACCATTAACATAGTTCAAATTGTTTTCACACAATACTCAGTCGATTAACACATTACTAAAATGCTTAAATTTTCTTTATAAAATGGTCAGTTCTGGTCCTTGATTCTGATTGGCTGAGCGGAGTCCTAAGCCGTTATAAAATACCCCAATATGTAACGGCTGACCGCACCACATAGCCTAAATATCATTTTATTTACTTTATTTTATGAAACCTTGCTAAGCATATGGAATAACCGTTTTATAAAAGCAATAAGCCGTGCGAAGCAGTGGGTTACAGTGCATAGAAGCCTCCAAATGCAGTATGTGTTGAGAAACTTGACTGTCTCTCTCCGACAGGTGATTGGGTTTGACACAATCACAGTTCTGTAAGAAATAAAAACAATATTACAATCATACTTACATTACAAATATGAACAAGTGTACATGCCATTTAAAGAATCAGAAGCATCTTCTTTTTTGTACAAGTAACAGAGAAAAAAGGGTCTTTTATTGAAATATTGAGTATAAAGTTATAAGAGAAAACAATAAATAGTATGATAAACCATACAACAAAATATATAATTCTTTCATATAAAGAAGAATTTACAAAGCAGTGTTTGTGAGTCTTTTAGCATTTGATAGGCATTACATTTCAGAATAAATAAAAGTTTGTTCTGATCTTCTGAAGAGTCTGATTGGCCGAGCTGCATTTCTAAAGAGATGATATACAGACTAGGAGTGATTTATTTTAATCCATTGTATGACTTGAATTAAACAAACTGACACAAATTAGTGGTTTTGGTAGATTTGATGTTTTATGCCAGTATGCAACACGATACTTACGACGTATACGTCCACTTGTTTCAGAACCCAACTTCTGCAAATGAAAGTGAAAATTAGTCTACATAATCCAGTCTATGGAGTAATACTTAAAGCTATTTATAAATCAAACATTTACAACAGACCATTATTATTACAGTCCTATCACGTAATGTTAACGTGGAATTTACTTAACATTACTGTTATGTCATTGAACAATGAAAATTAAGCCCTTCAGAGATAAAAAAATATGTAAGAAAAGCACCGACATACCTCACTGTGCTTCTTCACTTTCATTCACTCCTTCAGTGTTCAGATAGACTCCATCTACAGGTTGAACTGTGTTACTGCGCACGAGCAGTACCAATACACACGTGACTTGCACTTGTAAGTACAGTTAAATGAATATGTTGAGTTAATCACGTTATATAATTCAGAGTTATCATTGCTTAGTTAAATAAGAAAATAAAAAATGTCAAATCAAAAAATATTTTTTAAAGCCAGCATTTAAGTTCCACTCATTTGTATTTATCTTATTCCAACCCAAATCAGACTTCTTACTGTGTAAAGTAAAAGATGTAAGTTATAAGACTGAAAAACTAGAAGAAAATATGAAGATTCTGAAGTATGTAAAACTATGAACTTAAATTAAAATAAACTTTACTTGCTGTGGCAAAACTTGGCACTTGGTTGCTTCAGTGTTTTTAGGTGGTTGCTACGGTGTTGCTAAGGCATTCTGGGTCATTGCAAAGGTGTTATAAGGTGGTTTCTAGGGTGCTCTAAATTTTTCAAAACTTTTTAATCACAAGGACCCCCAAATATAATGATTCAATGCAGAGGACCCCCTTGCCTAAAATATTAAGGCACCTTAAGAATTTTATTTACAAAGACATTTCTATACTGTAAATACACGATACAATGCATATTACAACAAATCAACATTTAAAATTTTCAAGAACAATGTTCTTGTATTACTTGACAACTAAATTCACTGTAGCCAAAAATGATTCTTATAAGAATGAACAATTTAGCATTTCAAATTACAACTTCTGTAGCTTTTTGAATTCCTGAAATTGCTAAATATTTACATTAACTGAACATGGTAACTTTTTATAAGGTAGTAGTATATGACAAGTTGAACCTGAAGTTCATTTGCTGTCAGGGCTGGCATGGAAGAACCCAATAGCTGGCTGGGTGGGGTTGAAGGGGTTAACAGATACTTTAAACAATAAACAGAAACAAAACACCCACGAGGGGGTAACGAGGACACGACTAACGTATAAAAAAAACTGAAAACAAAACACTTCCCTCGATGGGGCAAAAACAACAGGACAAAAATAACTAAAATATAACATGACACAATGTCTTACAAAAACACAGCAGGTTAACTAAGGCAGGGTATGGCAAAACACGAACAAGGCGAGGAACAGGACCACGGGTAACAGCAAGAGAACAAGTTACGCACGCACAACGTAATCCACGAGCAACAACACAATGAAACATGAGGACTATTTAAAGGGAAGACAAACAAAGGATAACGACACAGGGCAGGTGAGGGTAATAAAACACGGCCTGGAAACAATACAGGAAACGAGAGGGGCGGGGCCAATGACGAGACACTGGAGAGAACGTATATTATTGTCAAAAGGACAATAATATGTTTCTCTCCACACGTAACCAAAGACTTTGTCATGACTCTGCCACAGGACCAAGAAAAACATGACTAAGTGAGGCAGAGCCATGACAATTTGCATTTAAAACATGTGAATCAAATTGAACAAACACCACATTCACTGATACAAAAACTCCTAAATGGGATGGATGAGCCTGGTGGCTCACAGTTTGTCAAAGCGTGGCTTTATTTTAGTGAGAGCAAGGTGCATGTCATTTTCAACATCCAGACGGGCTCTGTGCTTGGACTGAAGTACTTTCACTGCTGAAAATCCAGCTTCACACAAGTAGGTTGTATCAAAAGTTAAAAAAGACTCTTTATTGCCTTTTCAGACAAAGCTTGGTAGTCCTTACTAGCAGACATCCAAAACTCTGACATAGAATGGCTTTGGAACATTGTTTTCATCTCTCCTTCATTTGTCAAGTCAATCAGTTGCTCTTGTTCTTCTAGATTCAGATGAGTGCCAACCCCTGGTGCAAATGGGTTTCTAACAAAGTCCAGGTGGGTGTTGTTCAAATCAGGGAAATATTGTTTAAAATAGCCCTTGAGATGTGACAGATGAGACTGGATTATGGGCATGATGTTGTCAGCAGTTGGAGGAGATGCACTCTTGGGTAAAGAGGAAACATTTATGTAACTCCCTCCTGGAGTTTGGTTGCCCACAGAGATATTTTCTGTGTGAATGCGCTTACCTTATCTTGTGCATTCAGTATGTACACATTGTGCTCTTGCATGCTCTGATTAAGGACATTGAGATCTGCCATGTATGACAAATTTAGTATCCACGAGTCATCTTCAAAACATTTGGCATGTTCGGTCTTTTCACCAGAGAGAAACTCTCTCAGCTCTTTTCGCAGCGCACACACCCAATTTAAGATATCCCTGCGTGAAAGCCAGCGTACTTCTGAGTGGTGCAACAAACACTCGTAATCTGCACCCATTTCTTTGCACAGCAAACCGAAAAGTCTGTGTTTCAATGGATGTGATTTGCAGGGGCGGACTTACCATTAGGCAAAGGTAGGCAATCGCCTGGGGCCCCCAGCTACCAGGGGCCCCCAAAAGGAAGGGGTGGACTTAACCAATAAGCCATGTCAGCAGCCACGTAGAGCCCCAAGTAATAGAGAGACTAAAGAATAGACAAACACAGAAGAGACAAGCATTTCTGTAAATTTCATCTAGTCCTGATGTCAATGTAGTTTACACAACTTATTTAGAATAATAGACCATGTCAAACTAAAGCATGAACTAAACTCAGAGCATTTCCTAAGATGATCTAGAACATCTGCAGTGCTCTCTTAAATGAAATACACATTTTTGAACAAAGCTCATGTTTTCTCGTGTTGTGTCACGTGTGTGTTGTGAAACGCTCTTACTTGTAAACAAACAGTAAACAGTGAACCACACGCCCATCAACAAGTTTTCTTCCTTCTGTTCTTCAAATGTATATTTCTGCAAGCCCACGTCTCTGTGTCTGACAGGTAACGCGCATGTTGCTGTGTCTGACGAACAGGTCGCGCGGGTGCGCGCATATGGCGGGCATTTATCATTGCTGGCAAACAATATGACACATTTGCAGTTTTGATTGTATAGATATAGATTAATATCCACTTCATCCAACGCTCTTTGTGTTCTGCGTGTTCTTAAGTTTCGCGCTACGAGGAGTGAGTAATCCTGCTTCAGATGATTCAGATCGTGCTGCGAACTGAACAAATCATTTGAACTGATTCATTAGCCTATTCAAATGGTTTTGCCCATTGTTCAATTAATGCTTTCAAAAGAATCGATCACTCGATCACATGTAATCCTGTATAAGATAGAGGTGCTTCCTGCACGTAGTGCCCTGTAGGCTAATTCAAAACATTATTTTGCGCCCGTGTGTATGGGGGGGTCTACAAAACACTTGTTCCCAGGGCCCCTGAATTCTTAATCCGGGCCTGATGATAATGTGCCGGTGAGTATTTCTCCATGAACAGCGACAACACAGTTATAATGACTGACGACCTAAACATCTGTCAAACAAAGAGCGTTGTGTGCGCTTGGTAGGAGAGGGCCAGTTCAAAGGTAGAAAGGTTGTTTGACTCCGCTGCGCAGACTGATGGGCACTTAAAGACATAATATAATAATGTCAGTACAGTGCTAACGATTCATACTGTACGCACTAGTACAGACATTTGGTCACATTTAAATGCATGAAAGGTCGTTAACCACAAAAAACACGGAGAGAGGACACACTTTGTATAATCCCAGATCAGGGTTTTTCCTGCATAAAGAAATTGGAGGCGGCCGCCTCAGTCAAATTTCGTGCCGCCTTAGACTCTTTTCAAAAGTATGTTGAGTGTCTTCACAATAAACATTGCGTGTGTAGCATGGCGCCAAAACTCTTAGCGACTATGCCATCCGGAATAAACCAGGAAATGTGTCAGTATGACACGGCGGTTCATTGCCAACGTGGGGCGAGCATGAGGCGGAACAACATGTATAATATAAAAATATAAAGTCTTTATTATAACATACAACATGTAATTAAAACAAAACCAAACACCAACGCTCGGGTTCAAAAATATAAAAGAAATACAAAGACATGAGAACAAAAACAATCATATATAAATAAAGAGGGAGATGGCCAGCAAGAGTCGTCAATTTTCACCCAACACCATTCCTGAGACACTGTAAATTATTGAGCACTACAATCAGTGGACACATCTAAATTTGGCCGACGTCTCCAGCTTCATCAATATAATGTAAATAAAATAAAGCGAACACAAACCCTTACATAACATAAACCAAATAATCGAAAACAAGGAAATGGGATCCAGGCAAAACAGCAGAGCAGTCATAAGGGATTTACTTTCCGTCCATAATGGAAACTGTGGACGTACAATCACCTGCCAAATATAGAACACGTGGTTAAAAACAATAACAATTTACGACAAGATTAAAAACGTCGGTACATACCGAGAGAGATTCAGAGAGTCATTTTACGCAACATCTGAAATACGGGAGTGCCGATAGATGTGCCTAGCAGTAAGCCAATCTGAGCCCCACCATACACAGCAGTCAAGGCACCAACAAACGACCATGCTCCACTCATTTGCGAGCGTGCATTCCCATGAAGGGCGGTCCCACATATAAAGTATCCAGGTACGACGCCGAGTACCACAGAGCAGCAACAGACGACCATGCTCCGCTCGGTTGCGAGCGTGCACTCCCGTGAAGGGCGGTCCTCAACAATTATAAAATATCCAGACCCGATGCAGAGCGCAACAGACGACCGTGCTCCACTCGAGTGCAAGCGTGCATTCCCGTGAAGGGTGGTCCCAAACAATTATGACACATGCAGGTACAGAGCCCCTCCAGTCTAATATACCCTGCCACGAACCCGGATTGGTTTACAATTTTACCTCACACTAACCAATGAGCAACCCCGGCAATCCGTTACCCTGCTACACGTGCATTATTAAACAGATTGTCATTTGTAACTGCAGTTACGAAACAATCGAGGCGCTGTTTGGTTACCAGCAGTGAGACGCTGAAGAGTTCAGTAAAAGAGCTTTATTAGGAGCTGTATTAGCTGTGTTTCACGGCTGTTCAGGAGTTTTACTTTCAATTTACATTTTCTTGCATTTTTTGAAAAGATTTCCTAAATTAACTTGCTGTACATCTTTATAATGTTTTTAGCTGTGAAGTTGGCTCGTTGAATCAGCGTTATTCTGTACACAGCGAGTTCGCCAGTATGAACGCACATTGCGATCAGAACGACTCACAAACAAATGACTCCTTTGAACCAATTCGTTTACACAGAATGTAAGAGATCAGTGAATCGTTCAAAGCTCAGTGAACTACAAGAGAACGTAATGTGTAGAAATGTAATAAACTTTTCTGTTTGATTGAATAAATGTAATGCTTTATATAACTTATTAGTTTTCATTTCATCAAATTTTTTTAGAACTTTAATATATGTGTTTTGTTAATATCCCATGTTTTTCATTTGGGAATTCATTATTATATATTTTTTAATTAGTCAGTATCTGTGTTTATTAAGCTTAGTTTTCCCCTGTCACTTTGACTGGGGGTGAAAAGTTGTGTGCTTTGAGGAGGAAGAAAAATAAGGGTTGCAGTAAAGTAAAATGGTGCATAGTTGGGGCCCCCATACATAGATTTGCCTAGGGCCCCCAAATCACTAAACCCACCCCTGGTGATTTGAGTTCACAGTTTTAAATACATCTCTCAGCACTTGATGCAATTCATCATCCATTCGTTTGGCCACAATGAGCTTCACGATGAAGCATGCAGTGTGTGGCAACAGCGTCAGGGGCTTTCTCTTTATCAGCGTTTCAAATCCACTGCGCTTACCGGTCATAGCGGAACCGTCAGTGCACACTACAACACACCAAGACCACTTCTACTGAATAGTCCGTCATAAACTGATCGATCATATTAAATATATCCTGTCCTGTGGTTCTGCCTTCAAGGGGTTTATTACAAAACATAAGTTCCTCAATAAATCTGTCCCGTCCGAGGAAACGAACGTAGACCATAAGTTGTGCTTGATTTGCATCGGTACTTTCATCCATCAGCAGCGCAAAATATTCACTGTTTCGCAGTTGCTCTAAAATTTGCGAAGCAATGTCACTGGCCATGTCACCTATGCGTCTGCTCACTGTGTTGTCTGACAAAGGCACAGAATCTACCTTTAGTGCAGCGTCCTCTCCCAATAACTCCCTGACGATGTCTTTAGTTGCTGGTAATAATAATGTTTTGCCGATTGTGTGCGGCTTTTTAGCACGGGTGATGTGGAGGGATGCTAAATAGGATGCCTTTAAACTCCTCTCAGGGAGCGATGCTTGCTGCCGAAAAGTACTAACCTTCTTAGCGAAACACATTTCCTTATGTTTAAAATAGTCAGTGGATTATACTTGGGATGTTTCTACTGTAGATGACGTTTGAGCTTGGATGGTTTCATGCACTCGTTGGAGAGAATCTCTTGGCAGAGTACACACTGAGGTCTCTCGATTCCCTGCTTTAACGTACATGTAAAACCAAACGTAATGTAATGTTTGTCTAATTTTCTAGATTTTTGCTTAACGTTCACCGCGTCAGACTGACACAAACTCGTCGTTGCAGTAGCGGGATTCTTCAAAAATCTTTCCATCATTTGACGAGCGTTACATACAGTGCGGCGCCAATTTTGCTAAATTCAACGTACTGTACGTGCAAAACGTATTTTGGGATAAATAATGGCATAAATAAACTTTACAACCGCTTTTATAAAGCACAAATCTGTATGTAGACTTGGTTATTAATATATTTACCCTAGAAATATATTTGGTAAAATATATATTATGTCAATTAATTTTGTTCTATCATTCCACGGACCCCAGTTTGAAAACCCCTGCTCTAAATGATTGCTAGGGCATGGCTTGATAGCTTCACTGCCATCATATGCACGATCACTTATAAAAGTCATAGCACACCACTGCTCATAAGCCGCTCAGTTTTACTCCTCATTTATGTGTCTACGACAAACTTTGGAAAAATTTGTCCAGAAAAAAAAAAGAATAATAAGAAGAGCACTACTAACTTTGAGAAAAATGTATTTAATAGGCTACTCAAGTAAAAGAATAGACACAAGTACATGCCAAGTATACTTAGAAGTCACAAGATTAAGTACAAGTATAGGCCAAATATACTTAAACTTTTCACTCAGTAAAATCAAGTATACTTAAGAGTACATTTAAGTATATTTCTGAGAAGTACATAAAGTGAATTTCTAAGAAGTACATAAGAAGTAGACTGAAAGTATACTTTTCTATTTTAAGTTTAAAAGAAGTATACGTATAGCACACTTGAATAAACTTCTTTTTGATAAGGGAACGTTTGCACTTCTGTCACTTTTGCTGTAATTGTATAGTAACGGTAGGTTCCAGAAACAAACTTTAAATGTTCATTGGTAGCAGAGATGGGTACATGTTGTTTGTGTAAAAATGTAATTTCAATTGCTAGGACAAATTTCTCCATACTTTGGTGACTTTTGCAAAACTCTTCACACAGTGAGCAAAACAGTAGTATGTGTGAGCTAAACTGTGGATCATTTATCATTGATGATTGGTTTTTGTCTTTGTCCCAGTCTGTCATGTCTTGTCAGTCGACCCCTTGGTGAACACCTGAGGGTGTTCATTAAGGGGGGGGGCTCTGTCACGGTCCTGCATTCTTGGTTCTGTATTTCTAGTCATGTGGCAGGATTGGGACGGAGCCCTTAGGTTCTATGTGAGAAAGCCATGAGTTGTTTGTTTTGACAGCTCATGTGTTTTCTCGTGTCTTGTCATTGGCCCCGCCCCTCTCATTTCATGTATTGCTTCCCCACGTGGGAAGTCTTTTGTTTTTAATCTTAGTTTTGTCATCCCCATCGTGGGTGTTTTGTTTGTGCAGTGTTTTGTTTAAATAAAGTATTATTTCGTTAACCCCGTCATTGCCGTTGCCTGCATCTGGGTTCTCTTCCACGCCAGTCCGTGACAGGCACAAAATGCATTCATTGACCACTTCTTTCAACTTTCAGGAATTCTTATCTCATTTAGACACAACAATTGCCCAAACTCTGTGTACCTACAGTCTAATTTGCACACATCTACGTACTCTTTTCAAAATTGTTAAACTCGAGTTAAAAACAATAACATAATACAAAACTGAATAGGACAGCAATTTTCTGTATTTCTACAATGATATTTGATTGAAATGTATTTTGAATCTAAAAATTAAATGCTATCAAAACAGTTGGACCAACCACAGATGATTCCCATTGTAGCTATAAAGACCTACACATGTGTTACATGTGTCCACATAAACATGGACGAGCCAGACATATAGAAGTGGTTGAAAGATGAAGAGGAATACGAATGCGTGGTGGAAGAAGAATAAGAGGAAGATCAAGAGCTGTAGTCTCAGATGAGATCAGGGCAACTATAATTGATCATGTAGTAAATCAAAATCATGGTCTTACAATGAGAGAGGCTGGTCTGAGAGTACAGCCAAATCTTCAAAGCTCAACAGTGGCATCTATTGTTAGAGTTTTCCGGCGAACCAACAGGTAAGATGTATTCTGCAAGAGCATCTTTTCCAAACCTACTTGTGGGTAATTGTTTATGCATTTCTGCTTACTGTAGGACCCAACGGTTACCTCCCAATGGTGGGAGAGGTAAGATGCTCACTGATGTCGTTAACATGGTCATCAGAAACAATACCATCAAACTCAAAGAAATTCTAGACAGAGTGTTAGCAGACAACATCACATTTGCAAATATTCACAGTATCAGCATAACAACTATTTCAAGAGTCCTGAAAAACATCAGGTCAGGATGAAGCAGTTGTACACTGTGCCTTTTGAGAGGGACTCTGACCGAGTCAAGCAACTCAGGAACCAATATGTCCAGTTAAAATGACCGTAAAATACAGAACAGTTTTTGACAAATACAAATGCAGCCAAAGACATGTTTTAGGTGTAATGTATATTACTGTACTGTAATATACTTATTCTTCTGTTGCCTTCTGGGTTTACGTCATTTAGAGAGTCATGGAGATGGAAAGCAGGCAAACCCCACACGTTTTCATCTTTGTGGATGAGGCTGGTTTCAACTTAGCCAAAACACGGAAGCGAGGAATGAACCTGATTGGGAAAAGAGCCACAGTGGATGTCCCAGGCCAGAGGGGTGCTAACATCACAATGTGTGCTGCAATATCCACTAATGGACTGCTGTTACACAAACCGCTAATTGGGCCATACAACACGTGGGCCATGAGCGCCTTCTTTTGTTCCTGGATGACCTCTATGGAAGGGTTGTGGTAGGTGAGGCAAGGAATGCAGTGAGGAGAACGCAGCCAACACTTATAATTGTATGGGACAATGTGGCATTTCACCACTCTCGTGCAGTCACAGAGTGGTTTGCAGCCCATCCCAGGATGGTGTCACTTTTCCTCCCACCTTACTCTCCATTCCTCAACCCCATAGAGGAATTCTTTTCCTCGTGGGGGTGGAAGGTTTATGACCGCCATCCCCATGATCAAATGTCCCTTCTGGACAGAATGAATGCGGGATGCCTGGACATATCATCAGAAGATTGTGAGGGATGGATCAGACATGCCAAAAGATTCTTTCCTAGGTGTATTGCCCTGGATGACATACGATGTGATGTGGATGAGAATCTGTGGCCAAATGCAGAGAATCTGTCATGACTCTGCCTCATCATGTCATGTCTTTCTTGATCTAGTGGCAGGATCATGACAGAGCCTCATGTTTTGTGTGGAGAGAGACAAGTTATTGTTGGTTCTGACATAACATGCGCTCTCTCTGGTCTCGTCTATGTCCCCGCCCTCTCATTTCCTCGTTATTGATTGTTAATGATTTCATGCCCCACACCTGTTCCCCTCTTGATTTGGTTCCTTTTATTATGCCCTGGGGCCCGTTTCAATAATGAGGTTCAACCAACCCTAGGTTAAACCTTGAACTCAGAGTTGGTTTACTTAGAAAATAGAAACTTTGAGTTTTTGGTTTCAGAACAGCTGATTTGAGTTAGGTCAGTTTACTCTGGGTAGGCTTACCCTGGGTTAAGCATGTGCACCACGACTATAAACAGCCATCATCAATGGAGCTCTGATATTACGATTCACCATGGCAATGGCACCAAAAAAAGCAACATGGCGGCAGAAAGCACTTGAGAGTAAGGCACACTTTCCGTTCTGCAGACAGTGGATTTACTGATGTCCTGAAAATTACTTAAGTTTAAATTGATAAATGTAACAATAAACAAACAAATTAATCATTAAATGAATGAAACAACAGAAATAAAACAGAAATAATAAAAAAATTGTATGTTCTCACTCGCCATGAGTGCTCTAGTTACGCGAATGAGACGCCATGGTGTATAGCAGGGCTAGTCAACTGGCGGCCCGTCAATCATCTTTACCTGGCCCGCCTTAACATTTCAAATAAGTGGAGAGACTTTAAAAACGGTGTGCTTTAAATGCACGTCCTCCTGAGACGCCACATCTTTAAAAGACCAAAACACTGCTACATTCAAAACGAAAGTAATTCCCGCGGCTCATAATGATTTACATCTTATAAAGCGATTTGATCGGTCAGTCCAAGAAACTTAATGTTATTTACAACGTTATAATCAGCAATGCATTGCACAGCCACAGGCAATCGGTTTGCGCACGCGATAGGTCGTGTTCTAAAACGCGTTTTGTGCCCTTGAAAGTAGGCTAACTGTAGGAAGGGCACACCACGTGAACGGTTGTCTCAGATAAGGGGAAAACGGTGTTGTTTTTATTACTGCATTCATTATGTATAACGGCTATATTTATGAAAAACAGCTGTTCATCTCCCCCAGAACTCACACCATACAAAGGAGCTGCCCTATAAGTGCGTGGGGCGCATGAATGCGATGGGAATTCACCCGAAGATGTGATAATAGAGTTCATTTTCTTGCACAGATCAATTGACTCGCTTTATAAGACATGACTTTAACGTCACAAGGGTCAGGGATTACTTTTGTGTTGAATGTATTTGCGTTTTTTACTTTTATTGATTTAACTTTAATTAATTCAACCAAATATCTTCATAAATATCTTCTTGAAAAAACAATGCCACCCACATCTTGGATGTACTGGAGGACTGTGGGTGAGTAAATTAGTAGCAATTTTTGGGTAAAGTAATGCATTAATGAATATAAAATACAATTAAAAAGACAATTTCCCTTTTAATTTAATATCATGAAAAGGCACAAATACTGGATGCAATATTTGTGTGCATGTTTTAATATATGGCCTATAAGTAACAGCAACAAAAACAGTATAAAAGGAACAAAACGCAATAAATAACAGAAGAAATGAGAATATGGTAAAAAAAACTGGCCCGCATCCTATTTATACTTTTGGAATCTGGCCCTCAAAGAAAAGTAGTTGAAGACCCCTGGTGTATAGGACACCTGTAGGGCGTCAGACTCTTTAGACTGAAAATTAGACTGATTGTCGGTTCGAACCCTGCTCTGAGCAGATTGCAGTTGGAATGGCTGCATGTCAAAATTACTTGTTTATTTTATCGCTTCATTTCTGTATGTATGTCTGTATTTATTAATTATAATATTCATGCACTTTCATACATATGCACTTTCATACACTTTATTAAGTCATTTCTCATTGTCCATAGAAAATTATGCTCTGATGTAATACACGTACGGTGGCTGATGTTATTGATGTAAGAATGGATGAGATATATTTTGATATATCTAATTCACTGTAAAGAAAGGCGGTACAGTTTTAATAAAAATGCACTGGGAAATGACAAAATTGCTCTCCTGAAATCAAAGTACATTCCAATGAATGAATGCAGCCTCTTCATGAATCCCCTATAAAAACACATATGACATATAAGTCAGTGAGATGGTCTCTGTGTGATCAAAATGAGTACCATGAATGACTGTATTAATGAATGAATGAATGAGTTACACCACTTGTGCTTTAAAAGGGGGAGGAGATGGAAAGAAACTCTGGGTTTACCAAAGAAAACCTGCCCCCGACCAGGTTAGGTTCACAGAGTAAGTTACTATGGTTACTGACTCTGAGTATAAGTTCCCTCTCCTTCAGAAACGGGCTTGAGTTACCCCGCTTTCTCGGGTTTGACATACCTCACATTCTGAAACGGAAAACCCAGAGTTTCCCTCATTTCAGGGTTAATTTACTCAGAGTTTTAACTAAACCTCCTTTCTGAAACGGGCCCCAGGTGTATTCTGTCCTGTGCAAGTTTGTTTTGTTCTGTATCTACAAAGACTTCATGTCCTGTTCCTGCGGTGTGTCCTGTAAGTTATTGTCTAGTTTAGTCAGTGTAGTTTTGTCAAGTGTTTTATTAGTCTAGTTTAGTAAGTCTACGTTCCTGTTTGTCTCTGTTATTATATTCCCCTGTTTTGTTGTTTTACCCCCTCGTGGGTTTTTGTTTTGTTATATCAAATAAATCAGTGTTTTGTGTCAAGCCTGCCTGCACTTGGGTTCTTTACTTGTCCCTCCATGACAGAATCAAGTTGACTAGCATTCCTACCATATCTGTGGATGGTGTGAATTCTTGTATTTGGCAATAACTTCTAAAAACTAGATACATTTTCTAAAGAAACTGTGAGTGATGCTTTCGTGGCAAACTGCGGAACTCGGCACTAGGGTGATGACACTTTAAGTACTAATGAATCTAACCAACCTCATGACTCTAAGATGTTCTGATACAGAGATATAGGTCTTGCTAAACGGTTGCTAGGCTAATGTGTTTGGTTGCTATGGGCGTGGCTTTGCATCTGCCAACTGATGATGCTTCAAGCCACAAGTGAAACAAACCAACTCCCATGTGTCTACGATGTTCCTATGCATAGATATAGGTTTTGCTAAACGGTTGCTAGGCTAACCTGTTTGGTTGCTATG
>NC_079894.1:22925815-22932792 GCF_024868665.1 Triplophysa rosa | reverse complement strand
AAAGGTGAATGAATGAGCACGCCGGCTTCCCTCTTATACCCGGACATCCGGGGAGGAGCCCGGCATGCAAATTTCATTCGCCAATTTTCATTGGCCTTTTCTAAATACTCAGAAGATGATAGGTTCTCAAGACAAACCCCATTCTGTCGGTTCGACACAACGTTGAGAGACCGACAGAAAGGGAACTAGTTTAGCTCCACTAACCACTCAAAGAAAAAAGCTTTTACAACCCTGTTTTAATTTGGTCTGAATTAGGAAAAATGCAATGCTTTTCTTCAGTGCATCTACAGTAAAAAAAATAATTAAATAGGTATAGCCACAAATATTTGTTTATTAAACTAAATTCTTTCTGAGAGTTCTAGTGTTAATAAACAAAACAATCTGCCTTAGAATATTTGATTGGGACTAACAAGTTGAAAAGCATTCAAAAGCCACACAATGTGTGTATTCAAACATGACTTGGCACAGTCCATTTTGTTTTGGCTAAAAACTCATTAGTTACCAATAAATGAAATCAAAATAAACGTTACTTAACGTTACTTTAGCTGTATTTTTTAGTTTTGTGGCTTAAATCAAAACAAATCAACTGCAGTTTGATTGAAATTAATTGGAATGCACAGTAAAAAAAAACTTTAAAAAAAAACCGGAGTTCTCATTTTGGAACCAAACTCTTCAAATTGTGTTTCATTCTTGTTCTGCTGCTCGGACACCCATCATGAAGGTGAAGGAGAAAGTGTAAATGTGTCTGCTAGGGTTAATGGGTCCTGGTGCCCCAAGAATTTACTCCATGCCTCACATTTTCGAATATATGAAACATGCAAACTACAAAAGCACAAACCTTTTAACTAATTTTGCTTACGTATAAAAACTATATACATAGTTACTTAGAAATCACATAGAAAATTATACTAGTAAAGAAAATAAACAGAACAGGTTTCTGTCTTTGCCATCTGTTATTTCCACAGATTATTTAGATCATTACAACAAAGATTACATAATAACATAAAGAATACAATCAAATAATATAATTTTCCCACAGTTCATTCTTTAATTAATCTTTTAATGACACGGTAGACGCTCCTTACCTCTTTAATTATTTAAAAACAGGAACCACGCTTACAGAAGGAAACCTCTGATACGGTAAGCACACCGTTCACACGGCATATAACGGACTGAGAGACAAATATTACTTTATATCAAAATACCCTGCTGTGTTAGTTTTTTCATTCTTATTTGGAGGCTGTTGCGGAGGTTTCTGAAAAGGATGTTGAGGATGATTTGGATGAGGTTGTTTTGGGGGTTTCTGAAGAGGGTGATGAGGATGATTTGGAGGTTGTTCTTGATTCTGAAGAGGATGAACTGGATGAGGTTGGTTGTTTTGAGGTTGATGATTAATGGTGGTTGATGATGTGGTTGTTGGTTTTGTTGTGGATGGTGTTTGTTCTGAGGATGGTGACAATTTTTGTAAATGTACAGTTACATTGAAGAATATTATTTTTGTTAATAATGGATAGATAGATGACTTACGTTGAGCGCATGCCTGAGCGAAGTCCCTACAGCATTGGTTACTGCAAGCACGCCTCATCACAATAACACCCGTCCCGAAAGCAGCTTTCATCTTCTCCAGGACAGCAGAGTGCTGTGGGCTGAACACATGATCCTGATAGACATATGTCTTGTAGCTCACCCTGGCTCTTGACTCCCTGAAGCAGGAGAAAGAAGAAAAGTGCAGTGTAAACAGCTCTCATCTTGATCCTGATGTGTGTGTTTTCAGTTTTTATATGCTGCAGTGGGCATGCACACCCCTCAGCTTGCTTATGTGTGCAAATACTTCTAGCTAATTTGTTTAATTAGTATTGAATAGTTGGGGAAATTATTCTAAAAAACATTCCACAAAAGAATGTTTATTTACAGCCTCCCATTCTCACACCCAGAGAATGCAAAAGTACACGGTGACCCTACTGTGATAATAGTATGAGATCGTGAACGTCTATAACTCATTCTGAAACATTAAAATAATATAAAGACATCAGTTTTTTACCTTACAACTTGGGTGTCCAATTTTGAAGCAAGAGAGAGAGAGAAAAGGTAATGAGAATAAGAGGAATTACAGTTAGATAAAGAAGAGTGAGAGTTTGATGAAGAGGAGTACAAGTTACAGAAGCGAGAATATGAGCAAGACAAAGATAAAGACAGGCTGCATAAAGTGTTTTTGATTACAGTGTCCTTATATGTGTTGGTTTTGTCTGTCACTTTTTATCCAAAAGTCAAACACAATAAAAGGACAATGTTATTTATTTAGCAAAGCTTTTTTTCACTTTAGCTAATTGCGAGAGCATTTTACATTTTTTCTAAGGAGCCAACAAGTATAGTCTACAAAGATGTTAACAAAAAACTGATAATGATTAGAATATTATGCACAACCGAAGTGGTAATGCGACCATGACGTGAAGCGAAGTAACAAACTTAATAGTTAGAGTTTAGTGACTTCAAAAAAGTTGTGTCTTATTTAAAGTTGTGACTCATCAGGTGGAGACATACTGTATACTGTATCAACCCATTCACATCAATTGCGTATAAATAACACGCTGTTGCAATGACGTTAAATACGTATGCCAAAGTTCAATTTTGCGTGAATATGATACGCCAATGTTTGCATGCACCTCGCTGGAGAGCAGCCATTTTGAAACGTACATGAAGAGGAAAGTATTTGTGCAAATACATGTGTATGAGTGCTATGAAAAAATCACTTAAAAAAAAACTTAGCTCTGTATACTGTGATAGGCTATATGAGACCAATTTTCTTTTTGCACTTATGCTTTTTGTTGTCCTTATGTTGTTCCAATTGCTTACATTGTTTCCCTCATCTGTAAGTCGCTTTGGATAAATGACTAAATGTAAATGTAAATTTGGTCCCTCACTAACGCATGAAGGTGATCTTTTGATCACAACCACTGTAAGAATATTTCTACACATCATAAATGCCTCAAGCTCACTCCCTGTCACTTCTTAATTTTACCATAGTCAGTAGATCTGCTTCTTTATACAAAACCTCTGTATCTAATAAAACATTTACCATGAGCTAGAGCTAGACATCTGTTAATTGGCCAGAGAAAGAAGTCGGGTCTTAAAATGAATTAAAGTTCTGCTTTTTTTGTTTTGCTCTTGGCTGAAAAACATTGCTATGACTTGCTTGTCCAAATCGGGCAAACAGGATAACATGTATGCCCATCAATGTGGAAATCAACAAAGAATAAAGTTGCTATAGGAAGCATGTTTTATTGTTGACACCTACCAAAAAAAATACCCAAGCTGTCACTGGGGCGGTACCCTATAAAAGGTCCTAATATGTATTCCAGGGGTGTCAAAATCAGTTCCTGGAGGGCCACTGTTCTGCAGAGTTTAGACCAACCTTACATAAACACACCTGAACCAGTTATTGTTGGAGCTAAACTCTACAGGACCGGTGCCAGTTTGACTCTTGTGGTTTTGACATAACTATGTAAAATGAAAGTTCTGTCTTCATTTACTCACATTTGAGTTCTGATGAAAACCGAGAAAGATATTGGGAAGAATGCTTATAACCAAACAGGGATGCGTTTCCCAAAAGCATCGTAAGCCTAAATTGATCGTAAAAGCGATCGTACGAGTGATATTAATATTACGGTCATTTTCCCAAAAGCATCGTAACTTAAGTAGCACTTGAAAATCATCGGAGATCTACGAGTGCTCTGGAGTAATCGTAAAGTCCTAAGTTTATCGTAAGAAAAAAGATTTATGAGGTCACCTGCAGGACAACAGGAGAATTGCGCTTAAACTTAAACATGTGACATCATGTTTTTATTTATTTAGTTTTTTTTGTTTGTTTAAACCTTTTAAATTACTAAACTAAATTAATACAAAATACATTACAATAAAAATGTTATGACTGAACATACATGAATAAAGTAAAGAATAAAAAAATATATAGTATGGGCAAGTTGTTGGTTCTAACAAGGGATGCATGTTTGTTGCTGGATTAAAGTTACTCCACATTTTATACAAAGTAAAAATGTTGTGTTTAAAAGAGAACTGGTCAAAATGTTTACTTGGTGGTTGTCAGACTATCATGAACTGTCCTCTAATTATTTAGAGGAACTATGTGATTAAAGGTTTTCTGGCTGGTTACGAAGCTTATATATCACACACTGCCTATCATATGTTCCAACAACTGCATAAGGCAATACTTAAAGAAACTGAATGCCTGATTTGCTGAGAAATTGGATTGATTAGCTCTTCCCTTTATCGTTCTCTAATTGAAAGGTTCATATTAATAAGGAACACACTTTATGCTTATTATTAATAAAGTGCTGGTAATGTATGTGTACAATAAACATTTTGTTTGGAGCTAGAAAGCTTGATAATACATAGGCTCTAATAAAAACTTAACTTGAAATTGCCACCTCCACACCACCCAAAAGTGTAATAAAATGTGGTTCAACAAACACATACAGCATTTTTTTTAACTTTTGATTTTAACTTTTTTATTTTCCCTAGAACATGTTTGTGACGAGGGAGGCGTGACGAGAGCCGTGGGAGGAGGAAGCGATTTCAAGCCAGTTTAACATGATGCAATCTGGTTTGAGTCAGGCATTAAATCAAAAGGAACTGTTTAAATAAAGTGAAGAACATAACAAAATGTTGTGCTTTATAAAAACATGGGAAATAAGTGACATATATTGCATTGAAAAAAACAGGACGATTTTATTTTAATAAAACACTAAAGAATAGTTTGGATATCAACAAAGATAATTGAAAATACAATGTAAAAAAGGGCAGAGATAATAATCAAAATATTTGCAATTAAAGCAGCCATTCTTTGCTGCAATTGCATGACAAGCGATTTGGAAATGTATTCGAATTTTAACAGGATATTAAATAATAACAACATCTAAAAAATATCAACAAACTTCTTTGTATAAACCCTTTTAATTAAGAAAATCCATGAGTGCCTGCTTATGGTTTAATTTGTGAAAGATATTCCAGGTTGAAAAGTTTGCCCTTGAAGAATACAGTGCTCCGATGCAGCTTTAAATGACAAAGAATAAGAAGTTAGAGAGCCCACATGAAAGAAAAATAAAGATCGATTAAAAAAGAACAACATATATTCTGTTGGGAAATTGATCAAGGAAATTGATTTAAGTTGATTTTAAAAACATGAATGCACAAAGGTTTTATTTTGGAGAATGAAAAACAGGCAAGAGACAGGTGAGGGAGAAATTTGAAATTATAAAAATATATGATATTCTAGCAACAGACAAAAAATATGTAGAATCAGGATTAGGTTTACATTGTTTTAAAACTGAAACAAAAGAGAGTATTTTAACAAATAAAAAAAAAACTCCGCCCCTGCCTACTTATGCAGGCATCAATGGCAAGAATCTTCAACCCTTCAGATTCAAGCCACGGATGGGGCCTACGCCAAAGTCTTCTATCTTATTGTTTTATCAAGTCTATTGTTCAATAAATTCTATTGATTCAAGATATCATCTCCCCGAGTCTTTCTGGTAGAAGTGGTGTTATTTTCTTCTGAGTATGTCAATAAAGTCTGTTTCCTTGAATTATTAAAACTTTAAACAAAACCAGTAAAATGTGAAAGTGTCAATGTGACTGAGCACTCAAAAATGCTTTTTGATGATTCTAGCATATATACAGCCCTATGCTGTGGTATTGTCACAATTGTGTTTTGTTCTGTTTTGGTTTAGTTATAATGTGTTTAAGCACATTGCAGTTTGCCTTCAATTGGCAATTTCAATCCAGTCTCTGTAGGAGTGTAACGGATACAAATCAGGAATGACAGTCACCCAACAGCAATGTTAAAGACTGAGAGAATGCAAAAATATGTGAAAGACGTGAAAAGTCTTATTTCATCATTGAACACTGAACTGATCCTAAAATACACTGTGGCAGGGTGGGCGTGGTTCAGCGAAGTCTGCAGCAGGAGAGAGAGTGAGGAGAAGAGCGGTGAGTGAGTGGCACTCACACAAATAATGAACACCTGTGCCTTGTTCCAGTAACTGGCGTGGAGAGGCTTAAAAACAACAAGTCAGAGACAGTCGGGAAGAGAGACCGGAGCTGAAGGCTGGTGGCGAGTGGCTCTGCACGAGTGACCAGAGGAATTAAAGCGGGAGGCTTTGACCACGAGAAAGACTGTTCGGCCACAGAAGTGGCAGTGTTTTGAGTAGGCGCGTACAGCGCGTGTGTTATTTTGTGTTAATAAAAGTTCATAGTCGTCAGCTCGACCCTGATTCCAGCCTCTTCCTTCCTGTCCCGTTGAAGTCTTGTTACAGTGGTGCCGAAACCCGGGATGGAAGGAAGTAGGAATGCCGCGACCAGGGGGGCTGGTCCGTCCGGTTCGCCGTTTGCGGAGGTGATTTCTTCGCTCGCGGTTCTCCATCAGGGAACAGCATAGAGCGTTGCTGCAGCTCCGGGAGGACCAGGATGTACGGTTCCAGGCGGTCCTCCTGGCTCAGCAAGAGGACCGCGAGTCGTTCTGGAGCTGGGTGCACCGGGAGGTTCGGACGGGGCCTCGCGCCGACCTGGTCCTCCAGAAAATGGGCCCACAAGATGATCCCGAGGCCTTCCTCGGTCTCTTTGAGCGGGTAGCAGTCGCGAGGGGTTGGCCGGAGGATCAGTGGGCCCTACACCTCATTCCACTCATTTCTGGAGAGGCCCAGGTGGCGGAGCAGCAGTTACCCCCGGAGAATCTCCTGGTGTACGCTGAGCTGAAGAAGGCCATCTTGCAGCGGGTCGGCCGGAGCCCTGAGGAGTATCGCCAGCGATTCCGATCGCTGGGGTTGGCGGAAACCGGTCGACCCTACCTGCTAGCTCAGCAGCTCCGGGACTCCTGCCGCAAATGGCTGATGGCCGGAGATAGCGACGTCGCGAGCATCGTGGATAAGGTGGTACTGGAGCAGTTCACGACCTGTCTGCCCCGG
>NC_079894.1:22913631-22925376 GCF_024868665.1 Triplophysa rosa | reverse complement strand
GACTAAAAGCTTCAATAGTAGGCGAAAGAGTAAAAGCGTTGAAATCAAACTCCATTCTACACAGTCTGACTACACTCTCTTCCCCACCCTTAGTCGAAAACAGTCAATGAGAGAAAAAGAGTACTCACCGCAAATCGTTTAACAGGCATACAAGCCTTCACCTCGTTGTTTACGGGGAATACGAACGGACGAGCCCCCACTTGTTATGCTCCCCCCTCAGTCTAGGGTTGGGAGAGGAGTAACTTTTAAAGAAAACTATTAGGGTAAATTAAATAAAAGTAAACGATGAGAAGCCACCTCAGCCTCTGCCCCAGAAAAGTCTCACCACACATGTTTATAGAACAAAAATGTATTTTATTTCATATAAAATGGAAGCATAAGCTCAGGATTCAAACAAAAAGGTTGACACCCTCTCCCTACAACTTCCAAGAAAGGGGAGAAAGGTCTATATAAAATAAAAGTACAATTACCTTTTACATACCAACAGAGCAAAGAGGGAAGACCTTAGAATTTCCCAACTGGAAATGAACCACACCAGGTTTTACAGTATTAAATGAGCATCATTAGGCCAAACATGAACAATCACCACTCAAATCACGATTGAGGAACAACTAAGTCTGATGCAGAGGTGAGGCAACTCTCTGCCTCCTTTTATAGCAGGATTGTGTCCTACGCCGCATGCAGAGTGTCGATAACTGATGATGTGCAATCTAGTTAAAATGCATTCAGGCTGTGTTTAAGAAAGCCATCTTCTCCGGCATCTAAACGTCTCCATTTCTATAACAAACTAAACCGAGATAACGAGCATCAGGTGACCGTAAGACCTACAATCATTTTCGGAACCCAAATTAAGATGTTTTGATGAGGTTGCAGAGATTTCGGACACCCCCAAAGACAGCATCGCAACGTACAATCAAAGCACATGAAGTCAATAAAGAAATGGTTAAAATAGTCGATGTGACTCAACAATTTTCTCCCTTCGACGTGTGTCCAGAAGCTATGCCTCTGCTTAACACGCATGCATTGTGAGCGCCGGCTCCTGTGTCTGCACTGCACGCATGGGTCACATGCTCTTCTGAACGCGCTTTGGAGACTGACGCGGAAAGGAGAAATTGTTGAATAAAGCTTATTTTTGTTTTATTGCACACAAGAAGTATAGTCGTCTCTTCATAAAATGAAGATTGTAGTCAATGGGGAGTCACATGGACTATTTTAACCATGTATTTACTAACTCTGCGCTAGGGCTGTCGCGATAAACCAACGATAAATATCACGTGATTTATGCACAGCTTTTGAGTGAAGTACGGGAAAATACTGCTGCATCCGAAAGCCAGAGGGAGCTCTCGTGCGGAAACTCCAAATACGCAGAAGAAGATCATAACGGTCTAGAATCTAGGAAATGCCTATGGATATCTTTTTTTATCACTGTTACTCAAGCCTCATCAGGTATTTTTATGATAATAAAGTATTTTTATAATGATCATGTTTGACGGGTGTTGCTTTTTCTTGTGCACTCTAGGAAAAATGCATTCAGGCTGTGTTTAAGAAAGCTATGTTCGTATATGGTCCTGGAGTGCCCCCTTGTGGTTAAATACGTTTTATATACAAGATACAAGTTGTTGAAGTGATATGAGCTCCTGATGGGAGCTAATAAACATGTTGTTCTCCGGCATCTAAACGTCTCCATTTCTATAACAAACTACACCGAGATAAAGAGCATCAGTTGACCGCAATCTGGGCTGCAGAGATGCAAAAGAGAGGGAGACAAAAACACAACGATAGCATATGGTAGCAAAAACAAACACTCCCCCACAGGGTAAAAATGACCATGGAGCTATAATATGTCTCTGGGACGTAACCGCAGTGGTGTAAAGAGTACCTGAAAACCATACTCAAGTAAAAGTATAGATCCCTTACTGTAAAAATGACTCCACTACAAGTTACAAGTAACCAATTCCAATATGACTTGAGTAAAAGTCTTAAAGTATCTGATTTTAAAAGTACTTAAGTATTTAACTCATTCTGAATGTAGGCTCAAAGATGCACTAATCCTAACTAAACTCCAAGAGACATTTCAGTGAAAAAAAAACTGTTTATTTATGAGGTTTTATTTCCTTAAATTGAAATGAAATGGAACACCTCACTATTTCAACATGACAGAACAAAACACAGATCAAGCAAGTCAGTCTCAGTCAAACTCAAGTGTTCAAAAAGGCATACTAGTCTGAAAGTAAAAAAGTTTCATCAAAAAGATATTTTCAGTGCAATGGACAGATAAAATTAAGTTAAATCAAATATTCAGAGCTGACTTTAATCTGATGTACCTCTCAGTCTCAGAGGGGGGAAATATGTTTATTCAACTTCAACAAAAGCTGGTTCTCAAAGTTCTTAGAATTTATTCTAGATCTTTTTGGACTGAAAATGAGGCCAGCAGTGCTAAAAAGTCGCTCGCACGCAGCAGATGCAGGTAGGGGAGTGTTGAGCCTTAATGACAACTTCAATAGAGATGGGAAGGTTTTCAGGACAGCCATGTCATCACCAGTTGTTGTCAGATAGCCATCAAGCACTGTTTGGCCTTGTTGTGCCTGGGTCTGGGATGACTTCAATGGATTGAAGAAATCCTCTTCATCTGATGAAGTTGCATCACTTGTAAGTTGAGTGGTCTCCTCCATATTTCCCTTTATGAAGTCAAGACCTAAAATACAATACAAATTAAGTAATGTTCCTGCAACAATTTAAAAAAATAATTCAAAAGCATTTTTAGAGCTTTTAAAAATATGAAGCTTTAATTCACTTATTCAGTTTAAACTACTTTGTATACCGTCTCAACATTCCCCGTTCCAAAAATGTCATAAGTGTATAGAATATTGCCAAATTCCACAAATCATATTCAATACTAGAACACCCATTATTCCATCTAAATGTTTTCTTTCTAAAATCAGTTTGCGATGGAAAAAAAAGCAAATCTGTACTATTCATGTTACTGCTCTTCATTTAGTTTTATATGTAAACAAACCGAGTTTGAGGATGGATGCATCAGTTGTCCAATAAGTTTTAAATTTTGGAAGCAGGATTGCAGCCGCAATCAGCTCAGGATCATTGAGCATGTCCCCGAAGCGCTTGTTCACGCCTGCAAGGATGGCATCTACCAGGCTCTTGCAGAGTTTCATAGATATCTTGGCTCGTTTTAGTTTGGAAACCATAATGTTGAGTGTTGGTACAAGCCAGCCCATGTGCACATTCGTTTCTCCCTGCAAGATATTAATTGCTTTGGCAACAGGGGCCATAGCTGTGACATATTCCCCAAGAAATGCCTTTTCTGCAGGAGTTAACCTATAAAAGAAAAACCTCGTTTAAACTATATAAAGTAGCTGATTACTGAAAAATATAAATGATACTCAATCAGAATAGAAATGTTTTATCATTGGATAGTAGAACAATTTGCATGAATTTGTAATCTCCTGTTTCCCATTTTTTAACTAATAGTAAAAAATATCCATAATTTTATCTGACATTTCAGGATGCCTTACTGGCATACACATTCATTTTCGGTGGTGGAAAAAGGCATAGTCTTAATCATTACATTATAACATTACTCACATGGGGATTTTGAATTCCGCACCGAGATTCCGGAAAGCACAATCTCCCTTTCCCTTCAGGATCCTCTCCACTGAAAGAAAGAAAGAAAGAAAGAAAGAAAGAAAGAAAGAAAGAAAGAAAGAAAGAAAGAAAGAAAGAAAGAAAGAAAGAAAGAAAGAAAGAAAGAGTTCCATCGTGTGGCATTTGGACGAATTAACTGCATACTACATTCCTCTTCTATCATCTCTGCAGCTTTGTTGGACCGGCCACTCTTGTTCCACAAGGCCCAACATTTGGAGAAGGATGATCTTGATAACCTTTTGTATGTTTCATCCAATTGAGCAGTGTCAACATCCACGGTGGAAACCAGGTTCAGAAGATGGCAAGCACAACGTTGATTCTTGGGCAAATGAAATTCAAGATCATCCTTGGCTAGAATTTCAGCAACCTCAACCAATTCAATCTCCTCACATTTCTCCTCATCTTGAGTGTCAGATTCATCATCAACTTCATCTTCTGTTGGGGGTGCTATTGCACTTTCTGTATTGTTGCAATGTATGTACTCACCTCCATAGACACAAAAGGCTTTCAAAAAATTTGAGCCATTGTCTGTTGTTATACAGACAACCTTCTCATGAATCTCAAATTCAGAGTGTATGTAATGAATTGCAGCTGCAAGAACATCAAATGTGTGCGACCCCTTTAATTGTCGACAGGCAAGTGCTGCAGAGGATCGATGTAGATCGTTTGGGTCAATCCAGTGCGCTGTCATACCTATAAAACTGCGCCGCCTTGAACTCCAGCAATCAGTGGTTGTACAGATGTATTCTACCCCTCTCATGGCTTCTGTTACACTTTTCTTCATTCCTCCTGCAGCTTCCTCAATCTTGGCACAGATGGATAGTCTTGTTCATACAGTAGAGTTAGGCTGCAAGTCATGAATCAGGTCCTTAAATTCCTCTTTTTCAACCACGCTAAAAGGTTGGAGACCGTATACAATGAATCGCAGTACAGCTTTATCAATGGTTGCTTGAGAAATGATCTTGGTCTCTCCAAATTTGAGTTGTTTCTTTGGGGGCTCCATATTTTTGCTCACACTCTTCCTCTTCTGTGCAATGGAAGTCAGGTCTGAGTAGCTTTTCAAGTGATTGCTCCTCTTTGTTTCATTTTAAGAGAAAACATCTCAATGTTATTTTTTTACTTAGTAAAATACATATTAATTCATTGATAAATACATCAAAAACTCAAAAAGGTAAAAACACATGATGCACACTTAATAATCTGTTAGCAGACTTCCAATATTCAACATTCAAATGGATTAGATCATTAGATTTCAGTTTCTACATTCACATTGCACTAGGAATTTTAATCTAAAATATTAGTCACATCGCAGTTGTTTTTACCATAAAAGTAACTGTATCAACTGTTGGTATTGCTGACAAACAACAAAGTTATGTTAGCAAACATTATGCTGACATAACCGTTGTAAAGTCAGACATGGTCTGTATGAATGATTTTGGCTAAATTCACTTTAAATTACCATTAAATAGGCTCTTACCTCAATGTGTTTCCTCAAATTTGACGATGAATTCTTAAAAGCACTTATTTTCGTAGTTCGTGGCAAACAAAGTAGACACTGCATCCTGTAAGAGTCATTCTGTACACCCGCAAATGAAAACATTTCTTTCAAGTAAGGCCATGGATGGTTGTCAGTGTCTCTGTCAGTGGCAGTGCTGGCATTACATGATGTGCTGGCTTCGGCTTCATCAGTGGCTGCAGCCATGTCGCTAATTTATGTGAAACACCTGGCATTCACCGCTGCTAATTCACTCTCACGTGGATTAGCCTCATTTAGCGCATATAGGCAAATATCACATAGTACCTTCAATAACCTGCAGATGGCGATATCGCCTTTTCCGCCCATGAAATAAGCCACCGCAGATAAAGTTGCCGACTTGTCGTGCACAATCACAAAGTAACGGTAAGTGTCATTTCAAATGTAGTGGAGTAAAGAGTACTCTTATTCAATCAAAAATGTAGTTGAGTAATGAGTAAAAGTTGCTTTTATATTTGATACTCAGTACAAGTACTAAGTAGCCAAAAAAATACTTAAGTACAGTAACGAAGTACATTTACTCAAATACTTTACACCACTGCGTAACCGTTAGTAGTGCACAACTTGCTAGCAATAGTTTAAAATTAATAATAAATCTGCCTGCACTAATTAATATTACAAATAAATGTGCTCAAGAAAGGTTGTCTTTTTTTTGAGGGCTTAAATGTATGCTATAAGTGAATAAGTGATAAGCCGATAAGGGAAATACAGCTTTGGTGCCACAATAACCCATTAGGACCAAACATTAGTAACGTGTTTCCGTAACATCTTGTATGTTTGTTGGTCAGAAGTAGGTCAGGTCTTGACCCTGCAGATTTGTAAAACAAGGGCTCCTGTGAATTATTGATTTTTTTATTTACGTTTCTTCCCTGCTGTAGGGCGTAGAGTGTTGTCCACATGCAGGAGGTTGTTGGCTAGTGTTGGTGCTGCCTGCCACTCAGACAGAGGAGATCAGTAAGTCATCTGTATTTACACAGAAAGGGGTGACTTTTTAGGTTAGCAAACTAACGACAATTACTATAAATACCACTTGCCTGGTACTGTATGCTAGTGTACCACAAGTTACTATGTATGATAAAAGGAAACTGTTTAATGGAAACTGCATAAAAATGGAAAAACTGCTAATTTGACAATCCGCTTGTTAAGTTGTGATGTAAAGAATACTGTTTCCGGGTCCAGGCATCCACTCATTTCAAGTGAGGGTATTATTTAAACATCCATTTATGAGCGTTTTTATTCATATAACATATTTACTCAAAACTTTTATAAACTCAGAAATCAGTATTTTAATAAATCATAAAAAATATTTTTTCTTTGCCTATGGCATCTAAGAGCATTTGGACTGAGAAACTTTATATGACCTTCCATATATTTGGTTCGTGACGTCAGGCTTAACAAGCGGATAAGTACAACAACAGCTTTCTTCACAGATTTTTTTGCTTCTTACAATGACTCTACAAAGACAAAGAATCTGTTCTAATCAGTTCATTTTGTTAAGTTTCATTCTGATTTGTGCAAAGTTTTAGTATCAAATTAGCTATTTACTGTGTGCAATTTTAATGCCAAATAATTTTTCTTTGGTTTATTTCTATTTTGACAAAAATATTTCATATTCTGTTAATTCCTTAGGGCGTCCTATATTCTTCTCAACTGTGGGATTCCACATGATGTGGCTACCAATGCTCTGAGAATAAGTGTGGGCAGAAGTACCTCCCGTGAAGATGTGGACATTGTAGTGGAGGATCTGAGAGAAACTGTTGAGCAGCTGGAGAGAATAAACTAGTGCTGTTTTCCAGAATAACATCTGTGGGATGGATTTTACATAGACAAAGTGATATTGCTCTTGAACCTAAAATGAATCTTAATCAAATGGTTTCTTTAGCCTACAGTTATGTGCTATTAGTATGAAAACAACATTTATTGTTTGAGAGTGTGTTAAAAGTATAGGCTTCTGGACAGCAGAATATTTCAAGTAATGTAAAATGTACCTTAATTTATTAAGCTACAAGATATGCTAATTAATGTCAATAGTTTGGTAGTTTAAAATTTTTGGATATGAATATTGGCCTAGCTGTAGTCAGTTCAGGTCAGAGTTTAGGGATCTTTTTTAGATTTGGGAAGGGTTGCAATTTTTGTTTTATAATAAATGCCTCTTAAAGCAGTACCTTAACTATCCTATCCATACTATGGAAACATTTTAAAGGGTAACTCCACCAAAGAATGAATTGTTCCACAACCGTAAGACCTCCAATCATTTTTGGAACCCAAATTAAGATGTTTTGATGAGGTTGCAGAGATTTCGGACACCCCCAAAGACAGCATCGCAACGTACAATCAAAGCACATGAAGTTAATAAAGAAATGGTTAAAATAATCCATGTGACTCAACAATTTTCTCCCTTCGACGTGTGTCCAGAAGCGTCTGCCTCTGATTAACATGCATGCATTGTGAACGCCGGCTCCTGTGTCTGCACTGCACGCATGGGTCACATGCTCTTCTGAACGCGCTTTGGAGACTGACGCGGAAAGGAGAAATTGTTGAATAAAGCTTATTTTTGTTTTATTGCACACACAAGAAGTATAGTCGTCTCTTCATAAAATGAAGATTGTAGTCAATGGGGAGTCAAATTGTCTATTTTAACCATGCATTTACTAACTCTGCGCTAGGGCTGTCGCGATAAACCAACGATAAATATCACGTGATTTATGCACAGCTTTTGAGTGAAGTACGGGAAAATACTGCTGCATCCGAAAGCCAGAGGGCGCTCTCGTGTGGAAACTCCAAATATGCACTGCAGAAGAAGATCATAACACGGTCTAGAATCTAGGAAATGCCTATGGACATCTTTTTTTATCACTGTTACTCAAGCCTCATCAGGTATTTTTATGATAATAAAGTATATTTATAATGATCATGTTTGACGGGTGTTGTTTTTTCAAATGCACATTATAAGCGACTCAAACTCGCACTGCTTTTAGATCGAGCAGCATTTCCTACTGATCCTAGAGCCGTGCATCACGGATAAGCTACAAAGAAAAAAAAATCGACACATTGCATATCGCAGCCAGCTTGATTTCAATAGGATTTAGTGGTATCGCGATAAAATATCGTGCAACCCTACTCTGCGCTATGGTTGTATGTTGCATTGCAGTCTATGGGGGAGTCAGAAAGCTCTTGGACATCATCAAAACTATCTTAATTTGTGTTCGGAAGCTGAACAGAGGTCTTAGGGTTGTGGAACGACTTAATGGTGAGCAATTTTCATTCTTTTTGTATTGGGAGAATAATTAAAAGGCTTTTAATAAAGGTTTTCGCTAGCTTTTGGAACTGAGCAATTTTATATGTTCATGTAGTAAGGCATGTGCCTTTATATGACGTTGAATCTAGGCTGCAGTTACAGTGGAATGTGATGGTGTATACAGATAAATTACTGTTTAGCGTGTTAACAAAATGTTTGTATGCTCTCCTACTTGTAAGTCGCTTTGGATAAAAGCATCTGCCAAATGAATAAATGTAAATAAAAAAATAAAAAACCTGACTTGCCCTGCTAGTAAGATGCCCTGCTATCTTAAAATGGGTCATGGTTAGATCTTCCATCAGCACATTGGTTCAAAACAAACATCAAAATCAACGAAAAACTACTGAATGAGCACAAAATCAAGGTCCTGCCATAGCCATCCCAGTTCCCTGACCTAAACCCTATAGAAAATTAGTGGGATGAACTGAAGAAGAAGCAGCACAAACATTTGAAGGATCTGAAGAAATTCTGTATGGAGGAATAGTCTAAAATCACTTGTCATGTATTCTTCAATCTCATCAGGCATTACGTCGCTTTAGAATTATAAGGTTCTATCTGACATTTTGGTCAAAATTGAGTTATTCACATATTCTTATTCTGTGACAATTTATTTACATTATGCCATGTTTGTTTTTATAAATGTGTGCATTTTGGGATTTTTTTAAGAATCTACAAAATCGAATTATAATTTGGTGCTGTAAGGTTCTATCTGCAAGAGCCAATCAGCACTTTGAATGCACACAAGAGGACCAATCATGATCAGCTTTCTTTGTCATGTGACCAGACTCCTCAGTGACAGGGGAATATCTAAGGAAACAGTGCAACACAAAACGTCTTGGTTACATATGTAACCTCAGTTCCCTGGTGGCGGGAACAAGACGTTGTGTCGAACCGACAGAATGGGGTTTGATCTTGAGAACCTATCATCTCCGATTGTACTTTTTAAAGGCCAATGAAGTTGGAAAATGGCGTGGCATGCCAGTCTCCGCCCCGTACCTATGGGTATAAAAAGGAAGATGGCGTGCCCATTCATTCACCTTTTGGTCTGAGGAACCTGAGAGGCATTCCCGGTCGCTGCAGCGGACGGCGAAGCGTTGTGGCAAGAACAAAACATCTCGTTCCCTCCATCAGCGAACTGAGGTTACATACGTAACCAAGACGTTCCCAAGGATATCCGGGTATAAAAGGGAGACGGCGTGCCTCATTGATTGACCTTTGTTCTGAGGAGCCTGAGACCTCTCACGACTGCTGCAGTGGGCAGCACATGTTGTGGCAAGAAGGACACAATGTCTCGTTCCCTCCATCAGGGAACTGAGGTTACATCCGTAACCAAGATGTTCCCTTTCTGTCGGTCTCTCGATGTTGTGTCGAGCAGACAGATGGGGTTCCTATGGAAAATGGCACAACACTGTGCCCTGTCACAATCTCTAGTGAAGCGACGGTGACTGGCCTGGGCGTGTCAGCCGTGAGCGCTACCGTGAAATTGTAACCTACCAGTGGGTAGGTAGGGGGTCCCAGAGCTTTTCTTGAAAGGTGGGAAAGCCCCTGCCTTCGGCCTCACAGGCGGCAGCCTTGTTTCTCTAACAGCGAGAAGCCGCCCGGTACCGTACGGCTACTGGGTAAGCACTACTTCCTCAAATGGGGGATGTGCTGCAGAGACCACTTCCTACCGCAGGGAGGAGTTTAGTGGAGATACCAACATAGTCTCACCGTTAGGGGAGAAGTCATGGGAGGAAAGTGCGGACTGAAGGAGTTAACCGCAAGGTGGAGGTCCACCTAGGGAAGGTCATGGGTTACCAAGGTGGGAACCAAGCATGAGGATACGTCAGACGAAACCGCCCTGCTGGGGGGTTACAATGTCCGGTAGCACTAGGTCCGGTTAGAGCTATGTTGTGGATAACTCAGTTGGTACCCGGCCTAAGGGGCAGGGCTGCTCTGCTCAGCCCGCCCGCAGGAGGTGCTTGCTTAGTGATGGATGGAGTGCCTGTTCTTCACCCAGTGGGGGAAGAAGGGAGGCTAGTTTAGTATGCTGACCCACCTAAAAGAAAAGGGGGGAAGGTACTGTCATAGGCGTACACCCTACCGGCCGCCGGTCTTGTCATGATGCCCTGCAAGACTCGAGCTGATACCGGATCTGATATGGATGGGGTTGGGGATTTCCTTCGGTGGGAAGCGCCTGTAAGTTCACCACCTGGTGTCTAGGGGCAGTGGTGGTAACTTTGGACACGTAGCCGGGCCGGGGTCTCAGGATAGCGTGAGAATCACCGGGCCCGAGTTCTAGGCAATCTGTGGACACGGAGAATGCTTGTAGGTCCGCTACCCTCTTGAGCACCATCTGGAGAGCCGTCTTCATCGTGAGGTGAGAAAGAGCCGCATCTCCGAGGGGCTCCAGGACCGCATCAAGGTCGCAAGAGGGTACGGAGCGCGGGTGAGGCGGTAGCCTTCCCACGCCCCTTAGGAACCAAGTGATCTGGTTGTGCTGTCCTAGAGACTTACCAGCAACTGGGTTGTGATGAGCGGCAATAGCGGCTACATACACGTTCAGTGTGGAAGGGGAGAGATTACTCTCGAGTCTCTAGAAGGACAGCACATTCCTGATCGAGCAACTCCATGGGTCTTCTCTTCGAGAAGAGCACCAGGATGAGAAGAGGCACCACTGACAGGCGTATAGCCGCCTAGTGGCCAGGGCCCTAGCCTGAGTGATGGTCTTAACCACCGCAGGGGGTAGGCCACTCAGGATCTCCTCGTCCCGTCCAGGGGCCAGACATGGAGGTTCCAGAGGTCTGGCCTGGGATGCCATAACGTGCCCTTCCCCTGGGAAAGCAGGTCCTTCGTCAGGGGAATCGGCCAGGGGGGAGCTGTCGTCAAGAGCATTAGCTCCGAGAACCAAGTCCGGTTGGGCCAGTATGGCGCAACTAGTACACTTGATGCTCCTCTTCCCTGACCTTGCACAGGGTCTGTGCAATGAGGCTCACTGGGGGGAAGGCGTACTTCCGCTTGTCCCCCGGCCAGCTGTGCGCTAGAGCATCCGTGCCGAGGGGGGCCTCGGACGGGAAGTACCCTAGCGGGCAATGGGTGGTGTCCAGGGAGGCGAACAGGTCTACTTGAGCCCGCCCGAACTGTACCCAATGAGCCGGACTGCGCGGGGGTGGAGTCACCACTCTCCGCGAGGCGTCAACTGATGAGAGAGCGCATCGGCTGTCTGGTTCAGGTCGCCTAAAGGTAAAGGTAAAGTATAGGAAACAAAACAGAA
>NC_079894.1:22911387-22913531 GCF_024868665.1 Triplophysa rosa | reverse complement strand
AAGAAAAGTCTCTGACAAAATATTTTTTTCAGTTTAGATTTGTATTCCTAAACAAAGTTTCATGAAAGAGACACAAACAAAGCTATCACATTGTCCCATAAAATTATCAAAAAAAAATTCATGAATGGTTTTAAGATTGAAAGTTTAGGATGAATGGTTTTTAAATTGCAAGTCAGAAATCTCAGGTTTCATTCAAAAATCGCCACTTTTGTTCCAAAGATAAACAAATTTCTCATGAGTGAATGTTCATTTTCGGATCAACTACCCCTTTAAAGTTCTTTCTGTTATCTTTATATTCTGTTAAAATATGAGATAAAATGTGCAGACTTGGACAGTTGTCTTCAAAAATGTTATATTGTTATATTAAAATATGAATTTATAGACGTGGGCAAATGCCTTTAAATTTAAAGTTAAGATTATTCTTATAGTTTTATACTAATGGAAAAAACTGTTGACATTTCCTTTGTGAAGCCATGAGTTGCTTAGAGCATTGACATTACATTGATAAAAAAATAAAGCATTTTGTACAAGTTTGAAATCTGAAATGTTGTTCATCCTCTTTGTATGGTACTGGCCCATGTGTATTATTACGAATTATAACAGAGCCTTTTACAATGTACATTGTCACATTTTCAGGTAAAAAAGTAACAATCAAATTATAATTAAATGTTCTACACTTTATATACAGTTTTTGCCTTTTATTATCACACACATAATTTAGAGACGTAACTCCATAAACCTACTGTGCAGGCAATTGTTGGTTGTTTCCATATAGTAACTTTGTTCCCTGCTAAGATATAAAAAATAGAAATGTGTGTGTATCTATGGACGAGGACCTCACAAGTTCTAAATGTTAAAACCAGAGCCCCACAAGTAACCAAAAAACGCATATGAGAATATTTTGTTCAAATTTCATTAAATTTAAGTTATATTAGTTTTTTAAAAATTCTCATTATCTTGCTTGATTTTTTATAGAAGCGTAGGACCACTGGAAAGGGTGGACCCCACAATTGGTCAAAAAACGGTGGTCCCCTTCTGCCAGAAAAACAAGTATGTGTGTGTGTTGTACCTGCAGGTGTTATTGATGGAGTCTTCAGGACATAGATTGTAACAGTGACAGGATAAAATGCCCTCTGGAATCACAGGTGCTGTGCTGCCACTGTTGTCCTTCCTACTGCACACTGTCCCCTTCCCAGAATTCCTCAGTAACATGCTGTCCAACACGTTCGCTGTTAAAATGCAGGAATCCACAGAGCATGTTTAAGAGTCTTAAAAAAACAGAATGTTGTCATCATTTACTCACTCAAGTCGTTTTAAACCTGTATAAATGTCTTTGTTCTGATGAACACAGAAAGATCTTGGGAAGAATGATGTTTGCTTTTTCTACATTCTTCAAAATATCTTTTGTGCAAAATTTATTAAGAATTTTTTAATAGAATTTATATCTAAAATAAACTGTCACGTTTGTGAGGGAAGAACCCAATTGCAGGCAGCAGTGAAGGGGTTAACACAAGATTTATTAAACAAAACACAAAACAAAGCAAAGACCCACGATGGGGCAAGACACAACTGTACTAACAAAACTGAAAATAAATACTTCCCACAATGGGGCATAAAATGATAATGAGACACAGGAGGAAAGCTATACGAGGAACGAGAGGGGCGGGGCCAAAGACCAGACACGAGAAAGCACATGGCATGCCAATAGGTGTGTTCGACTTGACGCGGCGCAGATCGATCCAAATCTGACTTGAAGCAGTGCATGCCGGTTAGAAATGTTTTTATTTCGACTCGTCTTGACTACTGTAATAGCCTGTATGCAGGTATAAATCAGGCTGACCTCAAACGTTTGCAGATGGTGCAAAATGCTGCTGCTCGCTTGTTAACTAAGACGCGCAAGCATGAAAATATTTCTCCAGTATTGGCATCTCTCCATTGGCTTCCTGTTGGTTTTAGAATTGATTTTAAGTTATTGGTTTTAGTTTATAAGTCGTTAAACGGACTTGCTCCAAAGTATCTCTCTGATTTAATTATCCTACACAACCCAGTGAGAGCACTTAGATCTGCTGACCAATTACTTTTGGTTGTACCTCGAACAAGACTAAAAAGCAGGGATGACCGGGCCTTTGCTGTCACAGCTCCAA